>NC_041056.1:32577798-32771158 GCF_900634775.1 Gouania willdenowi
TTATTTTATTTTTTTTTCTAAAAGCAGACATATTTTCCATGGCAATGGAAGGAGTGAGATGGGTATATTATTCCATCTCTGCAGATCTTCTGTGATTTTATCCCACAGTGGATTAAGGTTTAATTTAATTAGGTCTTTTAAATTTGACGATGTATTTAAATATTTAATTGTATTTGTGGGAGACGGGTATTGTTGGTTTTGGCCTGCAGAATTCCATGATTTTTTGTTAAGGGGAAGATTGATTATTTTGACCAGTTAAAGAGAAGTTTATTAGATTAAATACTTCCTCTAATGATGATTGGGTTTTTTCCAAATAAAATAAAATATCATCCGCATAAAGATTAATTTTGTGTTCTGAGATGGATGAGTGGATTCATTTGATAACAGAGTTCTAATGTACAACTGCTGTGAAAGGTTCAATGAATATTGCAAGAAGCAAAGGTGAGAGTGGGCAGCCGTGTCTGGTTCCCCTCTGCAGTGTGAAGCTTTTAGATGTTATTTTGTTTGTGGTTACCGAAGTCTTAGGTTTAGGGTGGAGATCCATTGGATAAATGATTCTCCAAAACCAACCAGTTCTGTGCTATGTTAATCAAATTAAAAGAGTCTTCTGACATTGTCTGTGGAGTGTCTATTTTTAGTAAATCCTGTTGGGTCTTAATTGACTGAACTTCTTTCTCTAACTGTATTCATGTAACATCCTACATAAGGTTTATTTTAGTCTATGTTACTACTCTGAAGCACAGTGGAGCCAGCATTGACCAGAAGTGTTTTAGGAATTCACCAGAATTGCATGTCAACATGCTATCCAATGTACTTCTATGGTTAGCTGTGATAGGTTTAAGTTATTATTAATATCTTCAATTTTACGGCAGTTCATGTACTATTTGAAAATATTTAGAAATTTAAGTTTTGAGTGAATTGAGATTTAGTTTATGTTTTTTATTTTATTTTCTGTTTGGTTTTTGATTGTCAATGTTGTGTATTGTTTTTATCTGTTATAAATTAACAATTAAAAACACTGCAAAACAGTCACATATTTACATGTGTACTATTAAAATATTTTACAAATGTCATATGGTTGGTTTACATTCAAATATGACATCCCAGGAGCTTCTGTCCTAAAGATTGCGAGTGAAAGAAAAGTGAAAATGATCCAAAATGATCATGCCCGCGAAAGGATTGGGTACTGATAGCCAGTCATCATCCTTATCATGCTCGCGCACCGTTAGCTTGCTACTAACGTCACAGCTTTAAAAGCGTAGATATACTGTTTAATAAATCCTGTTCATGTGCAGGTATTACAGGTGTCAGGTAACATCAATACAAATGGTAAATGAAGAAAACATCTTAGCGAAGCACCATCACTCCAGTTAACTGAAGTTGTTACATTCAAACTTCCAGCATTGGCACCTCTGAGTCTGGTTCTGATGGATTGTTAAAAGGAAGTCGTTCTTCTCCACCGTCACTGAAGCATGGCTATGTGGAAAATTTTTTTTCTTAACATTTTATATTTTGTGACAAATGAGATTGCTTATTGTTGTAATGGCACTATAAAAAAAAGTTAAACTGAATGTATTCATTCATACACGCGGTTGATGTTGCTGTCAGGCTCAGCACGAATACACTGAGCTGCTGTACACAAACTGGTGGAGGGCCCTTTAACATAATATAGGCTATATAAAATATGTCCTATATGATGTAGGCTTACTGAGCACTATACTGAAGGCAACCATATTCCTTTTAGTGAGTCATCATAGCCAGACGTTGCAACCTGTGGAAGCGTTTGGGAAATTGAGTACTACATGAAAAAAGCTGGGCTGTAATGAAATTAAATTGGCAGATCATCATCTGCTGAAATATTATTGTATAATCTCTCCTTTTATTCATTAACGGTGTCTGCAGCTTTCTGCTGCATTCCTCCTTTCTGGCATTTTCTGCAGCAACAGTTTTGGTTTTGATCTGGAATAAGGATTTTAATTCTTCACATTTTTTTAAGAATAACTATGTGTTCCTCCATAGTACATACTGTATGCTGCTTTGGAGGGTTTTTACGTGTCTGCGACTGGTCAGACGCTGCAAACAACGCCCCTTTATGTGAGCACGTGTAGCGGGTCCCGGTCTGGTCTCTGCTGGCAGATAGATAGATAATCCTCCTGAGAGGAGTGCTGTCAATGTGAAAAAGACACAGCAAAGCCGGACACATGTGACTCTTTCGCCGTTCAATTGGATTATATTTGTTTTCACACTCAAATAAACCTTTTTCTGCATTTATTAATTATTGCTATTATTTCTGTCTGCATTGAAGCACTATTATAATCAAAGTTATCATTTACACAAAATGTCAATTTTACATATTTTCACAAAAATATACTTATTGAAATTCAGTATAAAACCAAAAATAAACATTCCTTCACAATCATGTAATCTAAATCTGTATCACCAATCCTGTATATTTTCTATATTATTATATTCTATTATTTAAGAGTGTACAATTTGTCACAACTGAACATATTTTAAGTATTTACTTAATATAACAGAATAACCTTACATGCAGTTATTGATTTACTCACACACTATTGACTATATGACTAACCCCTGGCTTGTCACCAAACTCAAGAAACTCTAACCCACACCAGCAGTCTCAGCTTAAGTACAGGCCTTAAACCAAGGCTGCAGATGTAGCACATTTGTATCCATACATTAGCATTAGCTTAAATGTCCAAACAATGTATTGCACTTACACGTCAGATTTCACACACAAAGATAAACCCACAAATACAATATTGTACAAACACAACAACCCACATATGACGAGGAGCCAAAAGAAATAGACTTATAAAGTATACAATTACTATAGTGTCGACCGCCATTTTGTTACTCTCCAAGCATAAAACTTACATTTCTACACTCATTTACACATATTAGCTAACAGGCTACTGAAGTACCATATCATGTGATAAACACCTGTAATCACATAAAAGGTGAGAAACTAACATGTAAATGTGAAAAAGACACAGCAAAGCCGGACACATGTGATTCTTTCTCCGTTCAATTGTATTATGAGGCACGTCTGGTGTGTATTTCTTAGAGACCCAATGAAGTTTCAGGTCAGTTTCCGCCATCTCGTGTCTGTTTCAGTAAGTAGTAAGTTAAGTAAAATGAAAGTGTTAAGTAAAATTAAAATTGCTACTACAATAAAACTTAAACAGACTTTGCAGGGGATGGAAACCAAAATAAAAAAACATCTCAAAACACTAATTTTGTGAGAATCACACACGCACGGAGCTAGTTTGGAATCATCTGGCTTAAGTTAACATATGGGTTATCTGCTTCGTAGTACAGCTACTCTGTAACTGCAGTTTGTTTAGCTAGGTGATTGAATCTTTACAAAATGCATATAACTCATGTTTTACATTTTAGTCGCCTAAAATCTTATTGTCAGTTAGTAGAACAAAAACTGGACTATAAATTTACGGCTGAAACATACTTGGGCGGACTCTGTGTACAGCAAACTTTGGTGCGGACTGTACCGCCGTGTACTAGTTTCAAATACAATCCTACATTGGCCATGTTTACATGGGAGCTTTAAATTCCCGCTTTAAGAGTGGAGTAAAAGTTAATTCCTCTTTAACTTGACCTTGTAAACACTTAATTTATAATGCTAATTTAATTTCGAATTAAACATTAATTCCAAATTAGTGGCTGGTTTATTCAATTTTTTAATTAAAAATTAATAATTCCTCTTTCTTGTAAACAGTTAACGTTTAATAATTCCGCTTTAAGTTAGATGCTGGTTGTTCTGCGCATGTGCGACTGGCGGCGATGACGTGCTGGTGACACATAATCCAACATGGTGGTCCTGAATAGAGCCAACACTATTTAATAAGAACGTTAAAAGATATGGATATAATAACAAAAGGGGATGGTGGAGGCATAAACTTTCGGACATTAACACGGACACATGGACTTATCACACACAAAGAGATCAGCAAACGGAATGGCTTCATCGGACGGGTGATACTAAGACTCAGAGACAGAGTAAATGCGTTCCCATACTGCTGCACATGCTGTAATATCACCAAGTTTATCATTGTATCAGTTGTTAGAGCTTCTATCTTTACCAGGAAGCAACTATTTATTCCTGGTTAGTGTTTTCCAGAGTTTTACTGGGCTTTACGGTGATTAGTTCATTACTCTCTTCTACTCCGCGGACCAAAGTGTGTTATTGTCCAGCTGCTGCTTTAAAACTACAATCAAAATAAAGGTGAAAACAGTTATGTGTGGTCTTCTGTGTTACAGTCAACATTAAAATGTTTGTCCTGATAGACGTGATACGACATATTCGCCCACTGTACAATCAAAGACTTTCCAACCCCCAGACCTAAAGCGGAATGAACTAAAGCTGAATAAACCTCAGTTCGGTAATTACTATTTCCATGTAAACACAAAACAGAACACTTTAATTCTGAATGATTTAATAATAACTAATTCCAAATTAAAAAACATAATGTAACCACGGCCATTTCCCACAATCCTTAGCACTTCTCTGTAATCGTTGTACTCCTGGGACTTGTTGTAAAGGTCTGTACTTTTGTAGCTTGTCTGCCAGTCTATCCTTAAAGCTTGTCTTCATCTCTCCTGCTCCGTTTCACCATGTGAAATGCAGGTCGGTTTTACATTAAATGCGGGTCGATACAGTGCCCTGCAGTGTTTTGTGTGACACCAGATACACGATCAAGTCAGAGCGGTCGTAAAGTCTGAGCTTTGCACTTAATTGACTTGGAGCCTCATGTACAAAGACTTGTGTGAAAAAGAGCGTGAAATAAGCGTACGAGACAGGTGTACACTCTTAAAAATGCAGATGTTTGAATCTGTGCGTAGGGCTTGATCCTTTAAACATTTCAATCGATACACATATGCCCCCTCACTGTCCACACCTCATTTATACGTATATGTAAATCATATTGAAATGAGATAGGTACCGGGATTCCCCTCAGCGTGATCAGAAAAAGCTATGCTCTTACCACCAGTAACACAGGAAAGACAAGATGTTTATAATTATTAGACCGACAGCAACATGTATGACGGAGATGATTCAACAGTGAAGTTACTGGAATTAATATAAACACACATAGTTTGCTTAATAGTTGACTGTGGGTGTGTTAAGAAATGGGAAGCGAATGAAGGAAGAGACAGAAAATGTTATATTACTCCTACTAAAACTAAGTTGTATCAATCAAAATTTGCTGTCAAAATAAACACTGCTTTCTAACTGGACTGGTCAATATCACAAAAGTGTGATAGACTTGGAGTTACATTTTGTTTTTCAGTAATCCTTTTATCTTTTTGAGCAGTGCAAAACAAAATTACTTTTTATTATTATTTGTGTTAGTGTAATATTTGGTTGTGGAATGTTCCATCCATTCATCTTCTGCCGCTTATCTATAATCAGGTGGCGGGGGCAGCATCCTTAGAAGGGAGGCCCATGCACTGCGTTCAGCTCTTAACGGGGAATCGCGAGGCATGTCCTGGGTCTTCCTTAGGTCTCTTTGTGGAAGGACATGCCCTGAACGCTTCACCAGGGAGATATCCGGGGGTATCATAATTAGGCGTCGGAGCCACTGTGCGGAGGAGCAGCGTTTCAACTCCATTCCCCTCCTGGATGACTGACAGCTCAGCCACCCTACAGAGGAAACTCATTGTGGCCGCTTGTACCCGCAATCTTGTTCTTTCGTTCTTGACCCAAAGCTCATGACCATAGGTGAGGTTAGGAACAAAGATCAAACGTTACATCGAGAGCTTCGCCTTTCGGCTCAGCTCTCGACTACAACGGATTGGTGCAGACTCTGCATCACTGCAGATGCAGCACCAATACTTGAACTCCTCCATTTGGGCCAGGATCTTATCCCCAACCCAGAGAAGGCACTCGGCCTTTTTCCGGTCAAGAACATGTACTCGGATTTGGAGGTGCCCATTCTGATCCCGGCAAAGAATCGATCCAATAGCTGAAGATCACGGCCTAATGGAGCCAACAGGGACCACTTCATCTGCCAAAAGCAGTGACCCAATCCTGAGGCACCAAAGCAGACTCCCTCAACCCCCTGGCTGCACCTAGAAATTCTGTCCATAAAAGTTATGAACAGAATCAGTGACAAAGGGCTGCCCTGGCAGAGTCCAATCCTCACTGAAATAACTTTCACTTACTACCGCAATGCGGACCAACCTATGACTCCAGTTGTACAGGGAATGGACAGCCCTTATCAAGGGTCCTATACCCCATACTCCTGGATGACCCTCCACAGGAATCCCTGAGCTACACGGTTGGATGCCTTCTCCAATTCCACAAAACATATGTGGACTGGTTGAGAAAACTCTCATGCACCGTCAAGGACCCATCTTAGGGTGGTAGAGCTAGTCCACAGTTCTACGACCAGACAAAAACCACATTGCTCCTCTGTTAAGGACCAAATCCTTTATGTCAAATCCTTTTGTCACCTTCCTTGCATCAACTCGCCCAGGTCTCCTCCAAAGGCTCTGATGCTGTCCTACACCTACACCTAATCAGCTGGCACAATAAAACGCCTGGGCACACACCAGACCAGGCCGACCGACAAGTGCAGCGTTTCTCCTTTTGTTAGACTTTTTGATGTAGTAGATTAACTCTTAGTTGCAGATTTACATCTAATTTTTGTACAATAAATCTTTTCATTTTGGACAACCTGCTCCCGTTTATGTTCCCCACCTGGTAAAACATCTTTATAGTTATTTGAGGCATCGTCCTAGACCTACCATCCTATGGCTTGTAACATTTTGGGGGTTTGTCTTCTGCGGTATAGTGCAACTTTGATGGGTGCGCGTGAGTGAATGTTGTGCACTCTGGATGAGTTGTGTTTGGGTGCTTATGATAAATGTATATTTTTTTGAGACTACAATTGTACCCGCTAGACTAGGGTGTTCAATTTTGGTTGATTTATCTATTATCAGCCTCGCTTCTGTCAGTCTGCCCCAGGGCAGCTGTGGCTACAATAGTAGCTTACCACCACTAAGTGTGGAGTGAAAGAATAATGCCATGTAAAGCTCTTTGAGTGACCAAAATAAGGTGCTATATAATTCCAAGGCATTATTATTACTATTATTAATAAACCCCACTGTTTTACAACATACAGTATTTACTGTTTTCACCACCATTTTCTCTAGATCATCATCAATTTCGTCACACCTAACCCTTTCTTGGAAGACAATAGTCAAAAATCTCGTCAACCCCCTTTGATTTACAGTGCTTTAAAGGCAGGGCAGAGTTATGTACAGTATAGACTGCAAGTTTTATTGAAATTACAATGCATCTGATTAAAACGTCAAATATACAAACATTGTTTAGGACAGCAAATTCTGGAAGTTCAAATTGTCCAGTAGTTGTTAAATGGTGGTTAGTCTTACCAAAGGTCGTAAGTTATTTTACAAATTCCCCAAATAAGCATAATTTATTTCAAGTACTTCATTCCAAAAAGGAGAAAACTAATATATCCACATGGGTCATAGAGGGCATAGGAGGGAGAGTGACTGCCTTCACCATCAACTGCTGTGTTCATTCCTGAGTAGTTTTCACAAGGCAATGCCAGTATCTCCATTCTAGTGCCAGTAGTCTGCAGACTGGTAAATCAATGAAGTTTACCATGAAAACATACAGAGTCAGAGCTGTGATAACACAATGTCTTACCTGATAAAATGTTACAGTGGCTGAGATTAAAACTATTCCTAAACTAGATGCAAGAGGTTTAGCATTATTCACAGTTTAGAAAAATACTTAATTTTACACAAGGAAAGGGAAACAGAAGGTGGATAGATGAGGTTAACACAGGGCAGTTGATCATAAAGTGGATGCTCAACTTCAGGAGATAGACTGACATACCTTGATTGAAAATTAGTAGTAGAGCAGTAGTTGTTAAAGCGGGTTAAGCACAAAGATTTTCTAAATAAAATAAAAAAAATGTTTTTATCTGTTACAGACCCACATGAAGATGAAAAATCAGTTATAAAACAGTTTTGATCATACTGTGTCCTCTGACATTCTCAACACAGCACACCACATATAGCAAAAATGTATCTGGCAGCCATCGATTGTGCAAGTTGTCCAACTTAAAATTATGAGAGAAGTATGTAATTTCATCATAGGTACACTTCAACTGTGAGAGACAGAATGTGAAAAAAAAATCTAGAAAATCACATTGTATGATTTCTAAAGAGTTTATTTGTAAATTCTTACATAAAATAAGTATTTGGCAACTACAGACAAGCAAGAAATCTGGCTCTCACAGACCTGTGACTTATTTTTTTAAGAAGCTCTTCTATCCTCCACTCGTTTCCTGTATTAATGGCACCTGTTTGAAGTCGTTATCTGTATAAAACACACATTTCCACACCTTCAAACAGTCAAGACTCAAACCCCCACCATGGCCGAGACCAGAGAGCTGTCTAAGGACCCCAGAGACAAAATTGTACACCTGCATAAGACTGGGATGAGCCAATATACAACAGGCAAGCAGCTTGGTGAAAAGAGTTCAACTGTTGGAGGTATTATTAGAAAATAGAAAAAAATACAAGATCATTGACAATCTCTCTTGACCTGCGGTTCCATGCAAGATCTCACCTCGTGGGGTACAAATTATCTTGAGAACAGTGAGGAATGAGCCCAGAACTACATAAGGGGAACTGGTCAATGACCTGAAGAGAGCTGGGACCACAGTAACAAAAGGTTACTATTAGTAACACACTATGTCGCCATGGATTAAAATCCTGCAGTGCCCGAAAGGTCCCCCGGCCAGACCCATTTAAAATTTGCCAGTGACCATCTGGATGATCCAGATGAGGATTGGGAGAATATTATGTGGTCAGATGAGACCAAAATAGAACTTTTGGGTATAAACGCCACTTGCTGTGTTTGGAGAGGGAAGAATGCTGAGGGGCATCGCAACACTATACCCACTGTGAAGCATGAGGATGGAAACATTATGCTTTGGGGCTGCTTTTCTGCAAAGGGTATGGGTCAGGACGACTGATCTGTATTAAGGAAAGGATGAATGGGGCCATGTATCCCATTTATTTCATCAGTAATAGCATTGAAGATGAAATGTGACTGGATCTTCCAGATCCCAAACACACCGCCCGGGCAACAGAGGAGTGGCTTTGTAAAAAGCATTTCAAGGTCCTGCAGTGGCCTAGTTGGTCTCCAGACCTCAACGTAGTAGAAAATCTGTTGAGGGAGTTGAAAGTCTGTGTTCCCCAGCAACAGCCCCAAAACATCACAGCTCTAGAGAAGATCTGCATGGACGAATGGGCCAAAATACCAGCTACAGTGTGTGCAAACCTTGTGAAGACCTTCAGGAAATGTTTGACTTCTGTCATTGCCAAAGTTACATTACTTGATCTTTTGTTATTGACCAAATATTTATTTTCTGCACCATTATACGAATACATTCTTTAAAAACATACAATGTGATTGTGTGCATAATCGGTGGCTGCCAAATGCTTTTTTGCCCCACTGTACATAGCCACTCTGTCCCACCACCGGTCCCCTCCAAGGCAGAAAACTCTGCGTGATCTAACAAAATGATCTAATGCTGTATACCAAGCAACTCGCTCCTCTGAATTTTCTGACCTCCTAAATTAAAAATGGACTTGGAACGCCACCTGAAGTCGGAGCTCCTACTCTGTAAAGTTGGAGGTAAAAATGTAATATTATACCGGTCAGCATTGTTTGAGATATTTCAATGTGCTGCTGTTGAAATCAGAGACCACAATTTGCAAATGCTGCATTGCAAATTTCCTTGAACACAGCACTATGTGTTTCTCAGTCAGCTCCCAGGAATCACTGGCTTTCTGGTTGTAAATATTGAACAGGTTTAAGATTTACAATTGTCTCCCCTGACTCGTTTTGGAGCCGATTATCAAGACAAATTTACATTTGACACACCGCTGATGACAGAATAATCCCATAGGATAATCTTCTAAACCATAAAATAATCTGACATTTGCCATCCTTAGTCCAAAAAGGAGAAAATTTGGGACAAAAACCGTGCTTTTGTCTTTTTGTACGAATGTACGCCGTTTCACAATATCCAAGAACTTTAGTGTAACACTTGCATGCATGATTACTTTTTGATATGTCATGAAAAAACCTTATTTTATAGGATCTTCAATCTAGACTCCTGTCACTATTTACTCGTAAAAAATGTATATCAACCCATCTTGCGTTTGTCATTAAACATTTTCATCTTCCCACCTATTCAATCAACATTGAAATGCAGTATGAGTATTAGAACAAAGGCGCTCAGACATCTTAATTCCCCACATCTTCCTCCAGCTCATCCATGGGGACTTTGAAACTTTTCCAACCGAATCAAGTGATTTGATCTCTTCAGCCGGTCCTGGGCAGCAGAGACCTGGATCTCTGCCCAAATGCTTTAGTCACTTGGTTAAAGGGCTCCCTTTTCAATCAAGACAGAAATCTGCAAGTAATGCAAATAGATCATATAATTTTACACACCATTGGGTGAATAGATATGAGCCAGGAAAGTGTTAAAAAGACACTTGCAACATTTAAAAAAGAAGCATAAACAGCTAAACAAGGTGCATTTTTTTTTAATCCAATGTTCCCGCCTTTTGAGTGGAGGCCATGATAATATACTGTATGCAGAATTCTTAGTTTGTACATAAATCTTTTCATCAAATGAATTCTTATAGACACTCATCTTTGAACAGTCTCCAAGGTGAAGCAGTGACTTTCCCTCCCAATCTTCTCAAATAGTGAAAATCAACTAACAGTCAGGTAGCCCTTGGCTATAATGTCAGGGCTTTATCTTATAAACATCAAATAGATTTAAAACTTCTCACTTTGTACCTGAAACTGTAAAGATGGGACATGGTATGGTTGGAGATTTTAACATTTCAGTACAAAACTTGGATGGACACTCAAGTGTTTTTCAAATCCTTCTCACATGAAATCAGAAGCACGTGGAGGTAAACAAAGCTAAGTGATTGAGCTCAAGAGGTAGAGACCAACACTGGGAATTCTTAATACATATATTCACACAGTGTTGCTAGGATAAAACAAAAACAAAAAAGGCTCTGCTGTAGACACAAGTTACAGTTAACATCACTGTGCATTCTGAGTCATTACAAGATCATGAACAATCTAACTGCAGGGTAAAAATCAAGAAAATATATACATTTGTATGCAAATTTAAAAAATAACTACCATCACAGCCTTCAAAATGTGAAGGCTAATACAATTTCTATACAGTGGTGCTGTTTTTTTAAGTCTAAGTGTAGATCTCTTTGTCTAGTTACATATATACATAAGCATACCTCTTGGTGTGAGGACAATGCATGCCATAGGACAAAAATAATAATTAAAAAAAATTCTAAAAATATATTAAATGATTTACTTCAAAGCTTTTTTTCCCGGAGACGGTGTAGATGTATGAGCAGGAACAGGGTTACGCTTTCACACTACCATTTAGAAAAACCCTTATAGGTGGGATATTGCCATTTAAATGTCATTTGTATGCTACTTGCTTCTATGATACGCCGTTAGAATGCGGTTTGTAAAGAATTTGTCTCTGGATTCAAGTAGAGAAAACAAACACTAAACACTTTTACAGAAGGATATTGCTGGTAACTTCATCCTGATCTCAGCTTCTGGCGTCACTTTAGCTGGAAACCTCTCAATTTTCACGGAGGACTACATTAAAGCTCATATCCGGAGTTCTGATAAATCTATGTTAATGTATCATTCTTTTGAAATGCAAAAAAAATGCCTCACTAGTATTTTACTATGGTCTACTGCCGGTGGTCATTGATATATGTCAATGCATAGCAGTCCCGCCTCTGTCCTATAGACCCCTATACAAATGAAAATGGCGCTGCGATTGCCCAGCCAATAGGCTTTGACTTCCTGTAGCGGAAACTGTCAATCAAATTGAATGCAACCGTGCATGAAAACAACAGTCACAACAGCAAACGGGTATCATTCTGAGAAGCATAGCATCATGGAGGAGCGCTAGTCTCTGACCCCAGAAATGTCCAACGCCAAAAGAATAACAATGACCCATAGACCTATATCAATGCGACCGGACGCGACCTTGTTAATTTCCGTTATGCGTGTGAACAAAAATAGAGGCGTGGCTTCTAGTAGATTGGCAGAGGCAGGGGGAGGAAATGGAGCTGTTTCGGGAGGGACATCGAGATGTTCGCTTTTGAATTTTCTCTCTCTCTTTTCATCCTCCGGATAATCGCTTTAAAGAGAAGACCAGAGCATCTTCTTCATTGCCCTTCATACACTTCTAATTTAATCATATTCTGGCAGTTTGGCAGTCCTCCTTATTGACCAGGTGGTGGCACTCACCAAAACAAAATCATTACGAAAGTAGCAGCAGAAAAACATTTTAAATTAAATATGAAATATTTACAAATATATGTTTTCAATTATTCAAACTTTTGACACCATTACACCACATATGGATTTAAAATGCCAATTGTTCCCAATTAAGATCAGTATTACCGTAAATGATCTCCCAGTGGGTCCAAGGTTGGAAAATTACACTACATCCAAGTTTTGCTTGGATATGTTCATTTGACAGTCGTGCGAATAAAAGTGGAAGTTGGCGATGTATGCTAGTGGCAAAAGTTAGTCAGGACCAGGGATCTTTGATTTTAAAACTAGAAACAGCTTTGTTATAAAATATTTTATCTACTTTCTTTTTACCGATACCTTTTTTTTTTTTTTTTTTTTACAAAGTACCTTTGTGGTTCTCTTTCTATTTTATGTGAGAAGCCCTGACTCAGATTAAAGGCTTCAGTTATGTCTTCTTGTATCTTTTTTTGACAAGGTTAACCATCAAATAAAAATTTGTTGGATCAATTTAAAAAACCTAACACAAACAACAAGGCGGAGTTAAGTGCAAGGGACACAAGTCATAAGACTTTGTGTAGGGTAGAGACCCATCAGAAGATATAAAAACTTTATTTACAACAACTGAAATCTTGTTTCTAAATTAAGACAAATATATGGTATTAACATAATTTTACTTTGTCCATAATTTTAAAGATCTGCAATTACACAAACCTCCTGACATTGTCAACTTTGCCTGCTTTGTGTGGGCGTAAAAAAAATCTTTATCTGAAATAGTGGTGGAATACCTTATTTGCTCATAAAAAAGGGAAATGATAAATCAGTGTTTGATGGTATAACTTTGTGGCAATACGGCTGCCTTTAAACTTAAATAACCATGTAGAATAAAGAGGATAGCCAGCTCTATGCCAGGGGTTGAGAAAAAGTTAACTTTATGACCAGATCATCGGAGGTAACCATTGATTCCTTTTGATAAGTGTTCAACAAATGTAATCAGGAACTGCAGGAGAACTGAATAACTCATGCTGAAAGGAAAAAAATCTTATCTGCTTCTCAACAAGATTGTTTCTCTTTCTTCTCTTTGGGCTGAGAGATGCTCACTCTGGCTGAGTGTGTAGAAAGTTACCTTACTGTCCAAGCTGGGACTTAGGAGGCACACACGTAGACAACACAAAATCCTGACAGTGATATACTGTTTTTGAACAATGAGTGGACAAGTGGGGAAAATATACTGGCCAGTAGAAGAAAGGGATTGTTATGGTGGCATTTCCTGTTCTGCTTATTTTCCCATTATCAGCACACTAGCTGATTTGACATTTCTGAAGTCAGAGGAATTGTTTGCTTTTCTTAGATCTTTTGCTTTTGAAATTTCTGTTTATGTAGCATGTAACTACTCCTTGGAATTATGCCACCAAAATAAAAATAAAAACATGTTTGTCCATTGTTGGTTTTCCTTAAATTTCTAGATACAAATGCAGTTGCAGCCAATTACAAAGGCTGATTAAATGAAGAGGACTTATGTTCCTTACGATTTTGTGGCCTCATGTATAAAAACCTGCAATTGATTATTCTTAAAATCCTGATAGAAACGGTTGGTAGAACACATTATGCTAAACTTGACATATGTTATGTTTGGAAATCATGCCAACTTTATCACAACTTAAAATTAGTGAATTTTCGTACTTTCTTTTCTCATATGCAAACACACATCTCATGGCACAGTTAAAGTGAACTTTAACAACATGGTGCCTCATAAGTTTGCTTAAACCAGAGGTCTCCAACTATTTCTGTCATGATGAAAATAGTTGAAGTTCCATTGAGTATTCCACACTACTAGCCCTGCCCTAGTACCAAAAGCAACATTTCAGGCTACTAAAGATGCAAAAGCTACATCTGTGGACAACCTAAGGCTTACCACTAGAGAATAGAAATCTTTCATATCAAGTTTCTAAATATATACTTTGATTTAAAAATATTTTTTGATTTCAAAGCTTGTTTTAGTAACTCAGGTTGGATTTGTTCTTCTAAAAAGATGTTTAGATGAGAACTTATTATACAATCAAAAGGGGAGGTGCTTAAACACCTTCACACCCCACTTTGGACATAGTTTTTTTTGAGTTACCAGGTTGAATCTTAATTTAGCATTAAATAGGATTTTTAAATATAAATATTAACAAATTCCAGTGTATCCCATATTGTTCAAAGTAGATACATTTATATCATATTTAAACACAAGGCTTCTAATCTTTGGCCAATCCTGAGCTAACCACAAGTTCACAAGAACAGGAACATGCTTGGTATGTAGCTAATATTGAAAAGCAAAGCCTTGTCAAATATGAAGGATCTTCAGTATTGATTGTCTGAATATGAAGTGACGTGTAAGAGATGAAAAGGAGTATTATAATCCAGAGAAAAGCTTTATGGTATGGTAAGCTAATAAATTTTTGATTGGTGAATTTTTAAACTCAACTGCCTACAAAATGTATCTGATAGCAAAGCAAATATACTTAATTATGCATTATTTACCTGGAAACTACGACTTCATTGAAGACATTCTAATTTGGTCTACAAAGCAACCAGTCTCATTTGTTTGCATACCAACCCTTCGAGCACAGCCCATACAAAGGTCTTCCATTGATTTTTCTTAATTTGTTCCACATTTCAGCATGAACACCGCAGACCTGAAAGTCCTGTTCTTCAGTGAAATGCTACGCAGATGGTCAAAGACTTCTGAGACGCTTTCTTGTTTCCCTGGTTCAGCAGCTGGACACTTGGAAAGATGATAACACACTGCAGCAACTATTCCCACACCAGTGGAGATGGGGGCATTTCAGAGGGCTGAGCCACTGTGGAGCTGTTCAAAAGCAGGCCAACAAGTAGGTGAAATTAATATATTAGCCATCCACTCGAGTGTAAGCTCAATTGTTACACATCTTATACTGGCTTACATGAAATATTCATTCTATTTCAATCTGTTCTTGTTACTAAAGGTGACATAAGGATACAAATGAATCTCTTTCCACCAAAAATCAAGTTTGTATTCAATATAGCAATGTAATACTAACAGAGCAGCTGAATAGAATAATAAGTACAGCCTTAAAACTATTCAACTATCATTTTTTTTCTGAAGTTCAAGCTCAGGGATGAGGTACAGAGGTTAGAAATGTTTACTACCAGTAAACAGATTGTTAAATCCACCTATATTCAGGTTTTCTGAGTGATGTTTTTATTTAGCGCTACTGGACAGAACTGTGGTTATTACAAATTAAACACACGTCATTTTACAGGGAGTCTTAATTGATTGTATGTTGGTTTTAGCCATAAAAAAAGGGCAAGCATGTTACAGGAATCCTCTGCTTTGCATCTGGAAAGGCAACCATCACACAAAGCAACCTAACTCATAGGGGACAGTTGAATCACCCTGCAAGAGATAGGTATAGAGGATTGTATAATGTGTGATGATAGCACACACTTCTAGAAGAGACTTAAGATTAATGAAGGCTAGTTCTATCTGTCACCTCCTGACCATTGTACAACATACCTGCTGAAGAGTTTTTGATAATGATGGCTATTTTTCCTAGATTAAACCAAAGAATATAAAACAAATATTTCTTTGCACCCTTGTTCAGTGGCATTTCCTATCTCTTACTGTATTATTAAAATGTTTCTATAGACCTTATTTCTAATAAGATTTTATTGTATCAAATCATAATCATCATTCAAGATCATTTAAATTAAATCTATTATTTAACACAAATAACCAAAGTACTTGCACTGTAAACATTATACCAAATGAGTGACAGTGTCACTCAGATGTGATTATTCTGTCTACTTCATGTTGTACAGCAGGGGTGTTCAAACTATGGACCAAAGGCAAATTAGGGCCTAACTAGGGCAAATGGTAAGGAAAACGGAGCCATGGTAGCAGCTTTACAAATGGTAAGGTGCCTGTGGTGTGGAATTATATTGAAGTTAAAAGCACATGCCCAGTGGACACAGCACCAAATCAACACAAAAGTATAACAGATTTTGTGACGAGGAGCGAGAAGATGAAGTAAAACTCACTCATTGACAGATGGTGTTAGGTATTTACCACTTGTTAAATGACCAAAAACAGCTTTTAAGAGGTATTCCTGTAAGGTGCACACTAAGTTACTATTGACAACCCGTAGCGTTGTCAATAGTAGAACAGTAATTATTGTACGCATGGACCTGCGTTTACGTGACACGGAGCCTTACAAACTGTTAACTGTACACTGCCACAGACACTTTTCCTGCTTGTTGCTGTCATGGAATTTCAGCTTCTTGTCTTCCCGGTCTGCTGTTAGAGTGCATTAGGGCTGCCAACTTTGGTCGTTTTGTTGACTAATTGGTCGATGCCATCGTGGTCGACCAAGATTTTCATTGGTCAACCAGACTTACTATATATGCAGGGACTTTGACTTTCAATTTCAGCATTAAAAGTTGTTCATTATTTTCAAAATAATAAAATTACAATGGTGACATATGTGTGCGATTTTAATAATGTAGCCTACTGATATATATTTTGTAAGTAGACAGGCTTTTTTTCCTGTTAACTCTTGTCGCTGTCAATTAAGTATATGACGCAACGCCGCATGTGCTCAGTCCACGTGTACAGCAGATGGCAGCATAAACCTGACTCTCATCCGCACACTCATTCTGCTGTGCAAAGAGGATCCAGTTTCAATGAAATGAAGGATTACATTTAAGACCGAAGCAAATGTGACTCTACAGGGCAACTGGTGTGTGGAAACAAGATCAGGGCCGATACCCCAGGCTACTCCTCTGAGTCAGAGCACCGAGCGCAACTTCTCCAAAGCGACCTTAATGCTCATTTCCGATTTTTTTGTTCATCCGTTCACAATGCCATTTAAAACGTGACCTGTACTGGACTCCAGTGTGAATGGTTGTGCGCATTGTCGCGTTTGTCTCAGAGTTTTTGTGTAGCAGAGCCGGAGAATGAATGAGCAGTTGGAGAGAAGGACGAGGATAAAGAGAGACAAATATTTTGTTTTGGTTTTTGGTGGTTAAACAGACCATTGATGACATGAACCTTATTCAAGCTTTGGCCCTAACTCGAAACTGAACCCTACAGGTCCGACAGACAGATTAAATATTTATATCCCTGCCCGACCCAAAACCTACAATAAAAACCTATTTTTTCCTCATACAAATGACATATTTATATTTGTTTTCATGGTAATCCTGCTTTTATTAACACTTAACAGACAACTGTTTATATCATCATCAGATCAACGCACAGGAAAAAAAGTGCACGTCAAATACAAAGGTGCGCAGCGCGCACTAGAGATGGCTCTATTTACATAATCCACGTGTCAAATATAAGGATAAGGGATTGATTCAACAGTGGATGCTTCAAGTGTGTCTTAATTCTGTCTCTCTGCTCTGATCACAGGACAGTGCACTGAAAGCTGCAGCACGGCACCTTTTTTTAAATGTATTTATTTTTTGGTCGACTAATCGCTACCTGTGCCATAGTCTTGGTCGACCAACCATTTCCTTGGTTGACTACAGCCCTAGAGTGCATGTTTCCTTATTTGGCCTTGTGTGAAAAAAGTTTGGACACCCCTGTTCTACAATGTCATTACACATAAAAACTGTAATGTTAAATTGCCCCTCATGCACATTGTAGCCCTAATGCTAAATAAAGGTCATCCTACCTGATGAAGCTTTTGAACGCAGCAGATTGAGGGTTTATGCAGAGCGGTACACGATTCCCTTTCTGCTGCTCCAAAATAAACTGATGGATGAGCTCTGTGAAGGAAAGTGAGACTAACATTTTAATCATAGTCATAGTAATCTCAAATCTTTGCTTCCCAAGCATGAAGCAATGCTTTTTTCAAGATACCAACAGCTGCACATCAGGTTTGTGCAATTCACATTCAGTTAGGCTTAATGCTCACGCATTGTGACAGCAGCAACTCCTACCTTTGACATTTCTCACAGAGCTTAGGTTCTTCTCAAAGCCATCATCAAACTTGGGGTTGGTGATGGGCTCAAAGTCGCTGGTGTAAACACGTCCAGAGGAGGTGGTGTAGCAGCATTTGCACATGCAGGTGTGGTAGCGCAGTCGGCCTTCGTCCAGGTAAGGGTGAGCCAGGGCGTCCTTTGCTGAAATCCTCTTTGACTACATATTAAGAAATTATTTTTTTTAAATCACAGAACAATATTACAAGTTTTAAATTCCAGAGACAACTCAATGTGACAGTAACCCTGATGACACAAATCTGAATGAGAGCTGATGATGCAGAGACAGGAGCTGAGATTGAAAATCCTAAAACCACATTAAAAAATACAGCTGAGGTTTGGTGGTTAAACAATATACAGCAGATAGCCAAAAAAGTAAATGAAAACAAATTGTTCTAGTACTCATTGATATAATAGCCTCTCATGGGTAATACATGGGCATTTTCCTTCCAGTGCTTTTCAGAAATCTCCATGTGAAGTTGCCATGATTACGGACAAAACTGGTGGGTGAATATCGTATAAATTTGATAGCTGCAGCAGCTAAATGTGCGTTAAAATTCAAATTGAGTAAGACTCAAGGTACAAATCAAAAATTTTTAATATTTTTGTTTTACCATTTAAGGTATGTAACACTACATACAAACCAGGTAAAATTACATATTTTATACTTAATTTAATATTGAATCTGATTTAAAAAAATATTTTGTTAATGTGCTAAATTCCTGAACCGCACTTTACAAATTAACGGTTTTAGTAATGACGTATTACAATATCATTTTTAATTGTGTTATTCAAAATTCTCTAAAATATTGTACAAACACGGAAAAACAATTTGTGGCCTGTTGGCTCTCACCTTTGTTCCTGTAATACTGCAGCTTTAGTATAGCTAGCTTCATTCCAGATATGCATCACGGCCTGCCCCAGAAAAATTGGGGGGAATGTCTCTATCCAGTTTAGGAGTTTTATGTTTATAATAATAATAATAATAATAATAATGCATCAATTTTAAATAGCGCTTTCTCATGGACACTCAAAGTCGCTTTACAGAATTAAGGGATTATTCTTCTGACAGATACCACTGGGGTGACTGCCCGCCACTGTGGCACCTGGAATTCTCAGTGGTCTCCCATTCAACTACTAACCAGGCCCAGACCTGCTTAGCTTCCGAGATCTAATGAGAACGGGCAACGACAGGCTGGTATGGCCTGTCATTGTCCTGAATAGGACTGGAGGCAGTTACGTGACTTCCAATATTAAAACTGTGTACCCACTTTCTCCACACCACTTTGGGTCTGATTCCTTTGTAGACAAAGCTCCATGTCATGTGTACATTGCTGCATCATACCCATTCATAACTGCACTCCAGTGACTCGATGGATGGGTCATATTCTTTATCAAAAACAAAACACAAAGCTGAGGACCGCACAATGTCTCACCGGATCAAACACCAGCATCCTGCACAGGAGGTGCACTGCTTCATGGGTTGCTTGGCTAGACAGCGTGTACAGAACAGGAACAGATGGCTGCAGACACAACAGACACCACAGCATTAAATCTACAGAATTTGATGGTCCCACTGCCAACATACAGTATGTTTTCAAGGATGCCTTTTATTGAAATACAAACTAAATAAGAGCGCATATCAAGCTTCTCGCCTTTTGTACTTTTTTGATGGAACAGTTTGTATATTTGACTAGTGTTAAGCCCCATACATTATTTTTATCCATCCTCCATTTTACATTAGACTCCAGGAAATGTATTATCATGACTCGATCTTCACAGTTGTGACTTTATGAGATGACAGCATGACAAGTTTAGACATACTTCGAGAAGCTACATTTGTTTAAAGATCATTTTACATTTTACACACAACTTCAGTCTTTCATAAGGAAGCCAAACTAGCAGTTGGCAATCCTATTTTAAGGTTGACCATTATGTCGCTTTATTGTTGCTATATTATTGTAGCATCTTGAACAGGGTTCACCAACCTTTCTGAAACTGTGAGCTACTTCATAGGTACTGAATAGTCCGAATGGCTACCAGCACTTCTTAATACTAAATGTTCACAGTTTCACTTTAACTAGAGGGTAAGATAATAAGGAAGGCAGCAACTTAAAAAAGTAGAACACTTAAGTTTAATCTTCCTATTTTACTACCTACTAACAAATGTTATGGCAATTATTATATTCATCATCATATCATCAAATGTGTGTTCATGTTTACAATTTGTCATGTTTTAACACATGATGACTGCATTACTCTTTGCACTTTTGAACAGCTGAGTCATGTTAGATTAAACAGTACAGATCGTATTGTGTACACATTGCAACACAGAGTCTCCGCTGAAGGCCAAACTCAAACTCACATGCAGATATACTCGCACACACACTATCAAGGATAGACAAGAGTGGCGCCCAAGCTTCCTCATAATATACACGTCTTCATCATCCTCAAACGTTTCCACTGTTGGGCATCTGACCCCCTCCTTCTCCTCAAATCAGGGTGGAACTTTTTCTGTTATCTGTATAAAAGCTGAAACTGTGAAACTGTTAGTTAGTGGGTCTTGCCTTTTTGCTCTACCAGGAGCCTTTTGACCATCCTTGTTGGGGGGCTGCTTTTCATTCTTACAGGATGGAAGCTTCTTTTTTACTCCTTTTTTATTTAATTTTATAATAAATTATAAATAAATTTTTTTTCATCTCAATGTCTGTGTGGGCCGGCGCCTCCCTCGATCAACTCACTGTGCCATCTACACACCTGCTTATCATCAACCCTTCAGCCACCACCTTTTCCTGCAGTATAAAGGGCCTGTGTGAACCTGCATTGGAATGCCAGTTCGCCAGCTATCCTTTTGTCTCCCTGTGCTTGAATTTTTTTTTTTACTTCTCCTGTACTCTGTCGGCCCCGCAGCCAGCCACACTCACTCCGACCCCACTATAGTGCCAGCCCACCCGAGCTTCTCGATCGCCTGTTATCTGTGTCTTCTTTTTGGATTGACAAAAAAACTTTGTCACATCAGCTTACCTGTTGTGGTATGCTTTTGGGTCCTACTTCCATCAACATAAACATATAGAGTCGATAATTTAATAGTAAAACTTTATCACGTTCAGCAATATTTATCTCTACTAAGTCCTAACTATGGTACATCTATCATATGTATGTTTCAATGTGAGTTTGAATCCTGGAAAGTAAATCAGATTTTAAATGCAGCTCATTGGTGACTAGAGCTCCAAAGGGCACCTCTTATAGTCCATGCAAGCTACCTGGTTCCCACTAGCACCATGTTGGTGACCCCTGATCTAGAGAGTAGCATTACATAAATATAAAGTGTTTGTCAAAATATGGCTAAGATGCTTATCCTACTACACTACTTTTACTTTTAATATATAATGGTTGAGGGCTTTTCATATTAGATAGCAACAAAACGCTGTGCATGTACTGTACATAGGTGCATATGATTTGATTTGTGTTTTAAAGTCCTTACACTACAACACACATTTGACATACACAAAATAAAGGTAAAATGCAAACAACAACATTGAAAATATTAGGATCATATTCAATCTGCTCAAAACAACACATGTATTGGGTTACCACTCACCTGTTTGTGAGGTCCTCTGAGAATGTGTGCACGAGCACCTTCACATGCCGTCCTCATTGCATCCATAGAGGGAGTCCCCAAAAGGTCTGTGATTAAATCCAGCTGCACATGAACATATAAACACACAATCAAAAAAGTTACACCCAATGGTTGACCAGCACTTTGCATGGCAGCTCACTCCAATTGGTGTTTAAATGGGTGAATGAGCTTTGGGACTTCTTCAGTGTAGGCATAAAAGCGCTATATAAATCAAGTCAATTTACCATTTATCCTATTCTTCCATTTGCGCTTAAGCATTTTTTTACAATCAAGGATCCTGACATGCACACCGCGCGTAAATAGATCGTTCTATGAATGAAAGCGGTCATTGAACAATGTAACAGGTTTATTTGATAAAATCATTGCAGTGTGTGGATCAGCTGCATTCTTTTGTCTGAGCCACAGTTAAAAAAAATTTCCTCATGCTAATGACACATGAACTTTTGTTTATGTGAAAAGCCCAATTGTATGAACTTCTTACATTTCTGCATTCAGAAATGATCACCACATCAATCATCATCATCATCTGTCATCAATACTGTGAACTCTAAAGCCTGCACGAGTGTGATGCAGTCTGTGCTCCTGCAGCGTGTCCTGCTTTGGAGCTGATGTGACCTGAAGCTGAGCATCATTTCTAAATATTTGAACCATTTCAGGTATCCATCCTCTAATGTGCATTTCACCAACTTCTGCATAGATGACAGCTTGTATCACTTGTTATTTTTAATTGTAGCTTGATCGAACTGAAGCTTTACATTGTACATAGAATGAAACTAGTTGGACAATAGTCTGACCAGCATGGACAGAAGTCTGAGCGCCATCAGTGTTTCATTTAATGGGCTGCAGCCAACGCAGTGACCTCAAGTGCGCACTGCTGGCTGCACCTCTGCACAGAAGTCATCGCCCTCCCAGGACAACGAGTGGACGTCATGGATAAAATATAATGAAATGTAATACATTTTGTCCTGTCTTGAAGTGGTAAACTTGTAAATAGTGAACAAATTACAAATGAAAGAACAGAGCACTTTGTCATTTAACTTTGACAGAGAATGGTCTATTCCTTATCTGTCTGTGAACACATATTATGACACATTTGACATGCAGCTGTTTTAACAGTAATAACTAAGAATTGTACATCGGTTTTTGAGTTTACAGATAAGGATACTTGAAAAGTTGTAATCCGTCCTCTGGGATGTATTGCATTTTTTTTTTAAATTATTTTTATGAAAGTTCTGGTTATTTATTTTTTTTGTCACTCCTTGTGCGCACATCACTCATGCACATCAATGGAAATTAGGGTCTCCCCACCCCTCAACATAGTGACATATTTTGGCTAGCTTACCATGTAGTGGTACTGACTGAGCAGGATAAAAGGCAGCTTCAAGTCTGTAAAAGTAGTTTTGAATCAAAAATTCACAATGGCACACCAATCAAAGGTGCTTTACCTGCTGAATGGGACTTTGCGCTTGGAAGAGGATGCGTCGCCCGAGCAGCTCAGCAAAAATGCAGCCCACAGACCAGATATCAATGGAATTGGAGTAGTGGCGGCTGCCCATGAGGATCTCTGGAGCTCGGTAGTACTGTGTCACTACTTCCTGAGTCATGTGCCTTGATTCATCAGACTCTTCCACACGAGCAAGGCCAAAATCACATATCTGGGGAACAGATTAAACAGAGATAATTCACGACATTCATTATGTTGCTCATAACTTGTACAAACCAGGAACTACGGTATATTTACTTTGAACGTGAATAGAATCATACCTTGTAAGCAGGGCTCGAGACTGTGACCAAAATGGTCGCATATGCGAATATATTTTCAGTGTGTGCGAGTGAAAATTTTGACTGGTCGCACCCATGCAAGTTCGTATGGGTGACCTTATTTTGGACTGAGTGGCTTAGCGCCTTGTCACGTCCCACAGAGTGCATCTCTCTCTCTCTCTGGGTGAGGAGACGGTGCGCACTCACGCAACTTTGCTGAGGGTATTGCAACGGTGAATGCACCAAGTATAAACACCAATGTGCTCCTTTGGAGTGCGCGCTGTCAGCGAACGGAGCCAGGCATAACAAGCCCTTACTTGAGCGCTCACATTGAGGGCAGCAGTAAAAAGGAAGAATGTGCTGAATGTACACGCTACTAAAAATCAGCATCAAGGGGTCAGAACTGATAGACTATGATGCCAGGCCAGATGTTCAGCTGTTGTTCTCTCAGAGCAGGGGTCTGAAACCTGCGGTTCTTGGGCCTAATGTTGCCCTTTGACTCTTTTGCAATGGCTCCCTAAAGCTTTAAAGAAAACTATTGAAATAAACAGGTTTTTTTTGTTTTTTTTTTTACAGAGCCTATTAATGACTAATGACAAAAAAAATCAAGAAATAATAATTTGTTAACCTAAAAATAAATCACGGTGTCCAATGACTCAGCACCTTCCTACTTCACCTCCTGCAACATCTCCAGACCATCAACTTTCCTGCACCTGTGGCTAACCTTAAGTTTTAAATCCCTGGCAAGATAACTAAACCAACAAAAACACTATTCTGGAAGAAAATAAATATTTTAATTGTGTGGGGACAGAGACATTTAACCGCCAATGTGCCGGTTAAATATGCATGCTTTATGTGTGGCAAGAAATTAGCAATTAGCATGTGTTGATCACATGACAGTGCGTTATCAAATTCAAGTTACTTATTGTAGCCTTTTAAAGACATTAAGTAAAAAAATCTTCTTTATATAACAACGTGTTCATGTAAACTGAGGTGTAAGAATTTGAAGATGCAATATACTGTTGTATTTCAATTTATTTAATTTTAAACTGTTTTTAAGTTGCCATTTACATGATCAATATAAAAAAATCAAATGAAATTAAATCAAACATTATTTTATATAATTTTAACTGTATAGAATTTAATTCACTGTATTGTCTTCAATGAGAAGGTACTTTTAGGCTCCATGAGGACGTTAATCCAGGTGAGATGAGGCAAAATAGTTCCTTGTAGAGTAATGGTTGCAGACTCCTGACCCAGGAGAAGAGGGTTAGGAGATCCCACTATAAGAGCTGGACCCTCTGAATTTAATTCCATGGGGTGAAGCAATGCAGATGCTAACTTATGCTACGGTTAAGGTAATTGAAGTACAGCCTTTCTGCAAAATTAAAAAAAAAACAAAAAACAGAATACATGTAACCTGTTATGCTATGCTGTTATTTAAATTTTTTTTTTGTTACGTCTTCTTTTAAAATTATACAAAAGAAATGACCTGTTATTGCAGCTGTTGCTTGTTGCAGAAAAACTTAATATTGTCACTAAAATCTGAAAACATTTAACGAATATATCTTGAGTCATTGTCAATCTTTACAACATACAAAACTACGGTACACCAGTTAAGTCAACTATTCATCAGCATGCCTGGCTATGCTGTACACCCCCCCACCCCCCCGTTAAAAAAAAAGGGTGCGACCAATTCTGTGCTTGTGAAAAGTTAGTGTGGAGCCCTGGTAAGCAAATATTCCTCGATACAAGTCGTATTAAAAAAAAATATTTTGACGCGCCATGGCAAATCCAGGAACAAGTCGGCATGAGAGAAACAGAAAAAGAACAAAAACCTTCATTTTCTGAGAAAAGTAATTTTTTGGTATACTTGCTAAATATGCAATTGAAGTTATTAAGAAAACAGTCCATGCTTCAAATAACAGTATCAGAGGTTTTAAATTGGTAAACTTTGTCTTTGAAACAGCTTATTTGGGGCTTCCGGTTCTGGGCTAGATGGAAAGGAAGCTTAGAAAGAGAGCTCTCGACAAGAGTTAAGTAAAATACAATACTATACTGTATACTGTACTACATCTGTTATATCGGAAATAAGAGAGCCATACCAGTACTACATTTGTATTATATCAACAAAACAAAACATATGAAAGATGTAGATAGACTGCTACACATTTAAACTTGTGTAAACTTGTTTTCAAATTCAAAATAAACACTTCCCTCAATCAATCTAAAACAACACAAGTTTTGTATTCAGAGTTTTTTCAAGAACTTTTGTCTTCCTCATTAGAAAAGGGTTTGAAATCAGTAGCTATCATTTGATCAAACTCATCGTCAGTACTGTGCTGCTTGGCTGGGTCGTGTGTTTTGGTATAAATTGACTCATTTCGCTTTAGTTGCAAAAGGGATTTTACTTGGGTGTGTAGGGATGGCAGTAGATGTTTCCGCAGACGTTGTTGCTTTGACACACCAAGAGCAGTAAAATGTGAACTGGTGGGTCCTCTCTCTAACTGCACTGTAGGATGGACAGCTCTCATATGTCTGTGCAGGTTTGTGATAAAACCGGCTCTGAAAGTTATTTTAACTTTGCAGTGAAGGCACTCTGCTCTGTTGTTTCAAAGATCTTAATAGTGTAGCCAAATACTGCGTTGCTTTCAGGTGTAATTTATAGTTGTATACACAGTCACACACTCTCCTCAACGCTATCTCACTCGCATTTGCCCTCCTCTTTGTTTTCACATAATGGTATGATTCTTTATCTGCCAGGCTGGCCAATCACTCTGCCTTGAGCAGAGCTGGCGTTGAGCACTGTAGCTCAGCAGCAAAAGAATGCGATGCACAAACTGGTTCCTCTAATTTACTACAGAGACTTGGCTCTCGAAGCAAAAATGTTTTGCGCATAACATATCTCTATCAGAAACGCAGCTACAGCACTGCAGAGATTATGGGTGGGAACTGTCACTCAAAACTCAGTAAATCAAACCAAAGAGAAATGCTGAGATCGTCATTACACTGAGTGGTGCCAAACAGCCTGTGTTTATGCCGTGGCGTGCTACCTGTGGCACGGGTGCCAAGGGTTGCCAACTACTGCTCTATAGAGTACAATGAAAGTAAATGAGAAAGGGAATCAGGGATGGAGATTTCTGGGGAGGCCTGGGACAATATGTGGTTCTTCCAGTAGACAACATCTACAGTGGGGCAAAAAAGTATTTGGCAGTCACCGACTGGGCAATATGTTGTTAGGTTTTGTTTATTCAGACCAAGTTTCGACTGTCAACTGCCAGTCACACAATGTTGAGTTATCAAAATATGGAGTTTTATGCACATTGGAGCACCTTTTGAGAAGAAACAACGAAAGTAACACAATGTCATCCTTGCTGACTTTTTCCACTGTGTATTTTCTGATTTTGTGGCAGTGTTTTGGTAGGTAACATACCCTACCTGTATATCAGCTGATTCAGCTTGGCCTGTAGTTTCACGTAGGCTCTTGTTATAGAGCTCTGTCTTTATTTTGTGACTCACAGCAGTGGAAAAAAGCAGAGTTGTCGACTTTTCCCTCTTTGAACATAATGGCCAATCTTCGGGTAAACAAAGAGACAATGTTTTTTTTTTTGTCCCACCATCGGTACATAAACCAAGAAACACTGCACTGTCACGAAAAAATGCACCATGCTCCACACAATAGTAGGGGTGGGAACCTTCAGGCACCTCACAATTCGGTTTGAATACAATTGCAGGGATTGCGATTCAATTATGAATGAATTAATGCATTTTAATGCACTTTTTCACAGCATTTCTTTATTTCTCACCATGACCACTGATGAATTGCTATGTTTAAAAACAGAAATTTCATTCAGACAGGAAACAAATTTACCTTTTATTAAATGCAGAGGACATCTGTAAAAACTGCAAGGCAATGTGCCAATGTAACAACTTCCTTGATTGTAACATATACAATAAACAAAAAAGGCCTGTTCTAAACAATGTATTATATACCAATTATTATATATAATGAACTAAATCAGCAGCTCAAGTACAATAGTAGTTTTATAATTTTATTAGTGAGAGAAATATAGTTTCGTCTGACCACAGACCCACATATATTGAAGATAAGCTACAAATAGTTTATCTTCATTTGCTAAGCATCTAATTTGATGTATCTATATTACATACAAATATCACAAACACCACATTTATAAATAATTGGAATCGACTCTCAATGGCCCATTACAACTCTTCATGTTGAGCAGTGTGGATGCTATAGTACGCATGTTCCAATTGTGCCCCGAACTAAAGACAACATTGATCTGCCTTGATCAACATACCTTAAGCACACAGTTGCTGTTGACCAGGAGGTTGCCAGGTTTAATGTCTCGATGTAAAATTCCAGCCGAGTGAAGGTATTTTAGTCCTGTGGGAAGTGATGTTTGAAGAGGGAGTGAAAAAAAAAGCTTAACATAAGTGATTCATGGAAACAGTATTGATGAATAAGCACACAATTAAGGAATTAGTTGTTTATATTTTTAAAAACGGTATTTTTTTCATGATAAAAAGAGCCTTTCACATATTTACAAAGCAGATATTTGATAAATGCTAATAAATTCTGAGTGGGAGCAATATGGCGTCCTGTAGAACAGTGACGAAGAGGGCATTGCAGTCAGCTTTTAATTGAAAACCAAAATACTATAACAGGATTTTTCCAAAGGGGCAATGGGCATATTATTCTGCTAACCAGGACCACTGGTTCCATTTGAGCATTTACACGCAGGTCGAGTATTAGAACCAACAAAGTCACGTGACCCAGAGGACCTGGTAAGGCAATAACTTCTGATTTAGTCTGAGGCACAGTCTCCTCAATATTTTTGCTGTAAGCAGGTTTGTTAATCCCGCATTCTGCGGCTGCTTGGTTAGCGAGAGGGCCGAAGCTATCTTCGCAAGCCGTGCACTGGTATCTTGTGACGGTTGTTCTCGGAGTTGCAAGAACTTGTCAGCCCTCCAGGAGCTGCAGCTCATCTTTGGACACTGTGCTTTTGCCTCCCTGTGACGGAGTAGGACGCCCCAGGTAGGTTGAATCTGAGTACAGCTGGTTTCTGTTGCAGTGCTGTCCAGTGTGTAGAGTGCTCTTCTCGTGCCGGCATTGCAGAGGTGTGAAGATAGTCTTTTTTTACTTCTCTGCATTGGTGCATAGGTGAAGGCAGTTTTTGTCTTTATAGGTGCTTACTTGTATGCTCATAGTTGAAGGTAGCATTCCGCTTTTCTCTGTGGCTTAGTTATTTATTTTTTACCCCCTTGTAGGTGAAGGTAGCATTTTTCTGCTCCACTCTCCCTCTTCTCCCTGTATTGGGATGTCCTTTGTTCCATCACTTTTTTCATCTTTTACAGGTGATGGCAGCCTTTTTGCTTCCCTCTCCTTGTATCTGGTGCAGCTCTGAGATCGCTGTTTAAACCCTTATAGGTGAAAGCAGCTTTTGGCTTCCTTCTTCCCGTTAAATGGTTGCCCTGTCAATTAGCCACTGCTGCTTGTGTGACCAACCTGATTCCTGAGAATGGTCCTGACTTGTGCCTCTCTCGCCTCGGCCTGGAACATTTGGAGGAAAGCCTTTTAGAGGACCCCTGTATTTTTGTAGCTACAGTAGAGTATTTTCCCCGGGCACTAAGGGCAGCCAGACTACCGGAGGTGGAGGAGTGCATGGGTAAGGTCCCCCAACCAAGCCCACCGCCCCTGATCCAGTTGACCTCAGCCCAACATTTGAATGCTGGCCAGCTGAAGCACTGTGGGATGGTGGCAAGGGGGTCCCCTTCAAATAGGAAGGTAAACTCAGGGCTGGCTACCCGACAGGAAGGATCTCCTGTCCCAACTGAATGGCGGGGGTTGGCATCCCGACCCTTGCGACTGCAGCTGTGGGTTTGGTTGCTGCAGGCTCTGAACCACTGCTAGCCAGGTGCAGGAAACTTGTCCTTAAGACGGTTCTCAATGCCAGGACCCCCTCCACAAGGTTGATGTATGAGAACAGGTGGTCTGGTGCTTAAGTATCAATGAGGACCCTGTGTACTGCTTGGTTCTGGTAATTCTAAGCTTCCTGCAATCGCTTCTCGACAGAAGTTCATGTAATTTCAACATCATGCTTGGAGTTGGTTTATTTTGATTAAATTTCAACAGCATAAAAAAATTACCAAACGTCATTTTCATCAACACCATTTCTTGAAGAGTTGCACCTGTGCACTAACTTTCAAGTGAGCGCCTCTCACATGCTCATAGATTTCATTTATAAGCAAAGTAAGAAAAAAGTTAGAAATGCACGAAGACCTACCTCGTAAAATCTGATAAAGGAAAACTTTGGCATGGTCCGAGCTCAATGGCTGTGGGGATACAATGATCTTATGGAGGTCACTTTGCATCAGTTCAGTCACCACATAGCTTATCAGATAATGGTTAAAGTCGACAGGAAAGATAGGTTGATGGCATTGAGGATAAAAATTATAAGAGCAGGAGTTATCCCAGAAAAAAAAAGACATTTAAAAAACAATGAAAAAATAGTTTAAAGTTTCAAGATGTTTTAATGAGGACAGACAATGAAATAAAATATTGAAACAAAAAAATAATATTTTGATAAGATCACCAAGGCTCCAGAGAAATCACTTCACTTAGAAAGCAAACTATTCAACTTCATATTACTTTGGAGCCTCAAGGCAGACGTCCGCAAGCCCAGTGATCGCAAAGATCAAGTTTTGTCCACTCCGCATCTCTGGTGTCACACAAAACACTGCTCGGCATGCATTTTTCACATCAACCCACATTAATGTAACACCGACCTGCATTTACCCCACTTGGTGAAACAGACCAGGAGAGAGGGAGACGAGCTTTGAGGAGAGGCTGACAGACGAGCTACGAATGTACCGACACCTTTATAGCATGTCCCAGAAAGAGTATCAGGATTACAGAAAAGTGCAATGAATGAAATGTAGTTTAACTGACTCCTCGCTCATTTATTAAGAATCTTACACACTGGTTTAAGATGATGTTTTCCTGTTTGTACCCGTTTCTCTTATGTTAAGCCTATCAATTTTGCATTATTTTAAGACAACTCATCCCTGCAGTAACCTGTAGTTTCCACCGGGCGTCGGGCTTTCTTGTCAGTGTGCTTTGATAGCGTGGGTTTTAGCCTGCGCAGAGAGGTTAAAAGAGTTGTTGACCTCGAAGAGCTGTGTTCATGTAAGGATAGTAATGGGAGAGCAATTTGTTTTGGAGCAGTCAGCTTGGAGAGGGCAATCTATCCGCGAGAGTGGTGCATTTAGAGACACCATGCTGTTAGTGTGACCAGTGCGCATTGAGACGACGAGATCCGTGAGAGCGGTGAGTTTTGTTTACTCAAACCAAGAGCTGTTACATGTAGGATTTCCCTGGAAACTACTACACGGAAGTTTGCCCAACTATGAAAGCTCTGATGGGTGCGGACATTCCGAGCAGAATCCGCTCCGCCTACGTTCCGCCAGAGGATGTTTGGTACTTTTGAGATGGAATTACACTAATTCAATCAGATTAGCATGATGTTAAATGATTTTGCAGTATACATAAATGTGGGGAAGAGGTATTGAAGCTGTAGGTCAAGGATACATTTCTTCAAAATAGTCGATGTGTGGGGGTTGTAGTATGTCCAAAGCGGAGAGTACCTTGAGAGACATAAAAAAACAAATACATTTTGCATCAAACCACCAGGAGTAATCTAAGCTGTATGAGCACATTGGTTTCATATTACTCACATTTTCATGTTTGAAGAAGCAGAGCATCTTCAGCTCCCGAAACACCCTCTTGCAAGAAACAAGATTTTGGAAGACATTGGGCATCTTTTTAAGTGCGACACGCTTTCCATCTCTGGGGTCTGTCACTGACCTAGGTGACAAGGAGAAACCATTAAAAAGATCACCTGGCACTCTTACTACTCTTCACGAGTCACAAACTTCCCACTCCCGCTCGGTGTTAGGTTTGACAGCTGGAACATGAGCCCCATTCTCTGCTAAAAAAGAAAGTAGGGCTCGGCAGGTTAAAAAAAAGAAAGAGCAATGGGTCACATGTATTTCAAATTCATTTATTAGAGGAGAAGCCCCTTGAGATGAAACGTCTCATTTTCGAGGGGGGTCCTCAAGATTGCAACAAATGACAGATACAGCAAAACAGACAATATATAATTACAAAATACATAAGGAAAAACAACAAAACACCACACACACACACACTACTACTTCAGCCAAGGGGTGAATAAAATTTGTTTTAAAATGTGAGTTAAAGCTGCAGTATGTAAGTTTAGATTGGCAACATTTGGTCAAAAATCCACAATTATATTTTAGCATATCGTAATTCAAAGTGTTCTGAGTGGAGAGTGAACCGCTTCTCCTTCTCTTGGCCCTGCAAATTAGCTTTAGAAATGGAGCATGACACTGGATTTCAGCCAATCAGCACGTGCGCTCCATGGGCTGTTTTGGGCATTACTATTGGCTGCTCGACTGTAGTCAGGTGCGTTCATGTACCATTGGTAGTAAAAGTGTAATGGTGGTTGTTCCAGCAGAAGTCCCCACCACGGCATTACGCATAGCGGTTACACGGCAACGCATGAGGAAAAAAGCACACCGAGGTGGAGAAATAACAGTCTGAAGGCACAAACATACTCTGGAGGAATGGACCGCTTTGCGTCCTCACTGATCCTTGTGACTGTACAGCCTGCCCCATGTACTGGCTTCAGAGGGAGAGTGATAACAGACAGGATAAATTGCAAACAAACCCTCGACAACCGCTTGAGAGAACAGACGAAATTCATTTTACAGTCTGGATGCGGAGTGGTGGTTGTCTGCTCTGAGCAGCAGACAACTGAGATCACAGCCGCCTGTGTGAGCTCTCTGGCGGGAATAAGCTGACGGCAGCAGCCACTTACAGGATAGTAACTAGAGAGCGATATGTGCATTCAATTCACTAAAACACTGGAAAACTCTCCAATAACATGAAATAAAGTCCCTACATTTGTCTCTAGTCTCTATAAAGAAAAAAGTTGCTAAGTGATCCACACATTTGAACATAAGGGAGCAGAGGGAGAGTATTCTACATACTGCAACTTTAAAAAGCATTTGAGACAAGTGAAAAAAATCAATTTCCTCCTGTTTTCAAGAAGGATTTTTTTAGGGATGTCCTGATAAGATGGGCTGGAGCAGCTTGAGAGAATTTTTAGAAACTTTCAGAGAACAGTGAGCACCTCCTCCTATCCTAAAGCACTGGCAGCAGTCACTCTGAATGACAGATTAACATTTTCACAACTAAAGTGTGGGTCTATAGCTCTGATCCAAGTGCATGTCTAACGGCATGTTAGTGCTTTACATTTAACTCTTGATTCTAAATGAAGAACCCATAAAAGAGAAAAGTGTAATGCATAAAGATCTGAAGCTTGATGTTAATTGAGTTTCTGAAAAATGTGAAAAACCGTTTGCATATCTCGATAGAGATGTCCCCATAAAACGATTCAATTTCTATTTTTTCAGTTTTGTATAAACAATTCTTAAAGCTTGGGCATTTGTTTCTTTATTAGGATCCCATTAGCTTAAGCAAAAGCTACTGTATAAGATATTGTTCCTGGGGTCCACAGATAACACAATGATGACAATACAATTTATACAATGAAAATAATAACATTACACCAACAAAACAGATATATCAACAACTACAACTCAAAACAAAATCAATAAAAACAGACATAAATGCGCGTTTCTTGATAATATCTGTAGGGAATTTTTTAAAGTATAAATATTATGTTGTTTAATGTCATTTGGTAATGAGTTCCATTCATACATAACTGTATGTTACTGAGCGCTGTACTAATGACAGTCTTACTTTGGGTTAAATAAAACAACCACTAACTACATTACTTAGTTGAGTAATGTGTTTCTATTTTTGAGAAATTCAATGCAAGTTTGTTATATATGATCCAGTTTACCAACAAATGTAACATTGATATTTGTATCTGACAAATATACAACTGACAATATTACAATATTAGCCTGGTCTAAAACAGATGGAAGATCATTTGTAAAAAAAAAAAAAAAAAAATACATAGAAGTGGTCCAAGACAACTTCCCTGAGGTACTCCCTGTTTCACAAGATTTACATCTGAAAAACTCCCATTAAAATACGAAGTTTGTCTCTTATTATTTAATAACTATTAGTCCATTGTAGTGGTGCAACACATCAAAAAACTCACGGTTCAGATCGTATCACTGTTTTGAGACATGGATCGAATCATTTTTCGGATGAGCAGGAAAAAAAAGAAATAGACAAGACAAAATAGAATATTTGCATTTCCTGAAGAAAATGCAAGTGATGATTCATGTGCTGGCCCGCGTCACACTGCATTAGCATAGCATTAACCTATCAATAGCATTAACATGGTAATAACTTAACTTACCTTAACCAGCAAAACCAGTTAGAAGTCCAGTTTACACCGTACCATGTGTGAACATGAAAGGAAAAACCAGTTAGAAGTCCAGTTTATATAGTATTGTGTGTTAAAATCCCAGTATGAAAGGAAAAACCAGTTAAACCAGTTAGAAGTCCAGTTCACACAGCAGTATGTGTAAAAATCCCAGTTTGAAGGAAAAAATCAGTTAAACCAGTAAGAAGTCCAGTTTACACAGCAGTATGTGTAAAAATCCCAGTTTGAAGCGAAAAAAAAAAACAGTTAAACTAGTTAGAAGTCCAGTTTACACAGCAGTATGTGTAAAAATCCCAGTTTGAAGGGAAAACCCAGTTAAACCAGTTAGAAGTCCAGTTTACACAGCAGTATGTGTAAAAATCCAAGTTTGAAGGCAAACCAGTTAAAAGTCCAGTTCACACAGCAGTATGTGTAAAAATCCCAGTTTGAAGGGAAACCAGTTAAAAGTCCAGTTTACACAGCAGTATGTATAAAAATCCCAGTTTGAAGGGAAAACCCAGTTAAACCAGATAGAAGTCCAGTATACACAGCAGTATGTGTAAAAATCCCAGTTTGAAGGAAAACCAGTTAAAAGTCCAGTTTACACAGCAGTATGTCTAAAAATCCCAGTTTGAAGGGAAAAACCAGTTAGAAGTCCAGTTCACACAGCAGTATGTGCAAAAATCCCAGCTTGATGGAAAAAAACAGTTAAACCAGTTAGAAGTCCAGTTCACACAGCAGTATGTGTAAAAGTCCCAGTTTGTAGGGAAAATCCAGTTAAACCAGTTAGAAGTCCAGTTCACACAGCAGTATGTGCAAAAGTCCCAGCTTGAAGGGAAAAACCAGTTAAACCAGTTAGAAGTCCAGTTTACACAGTAGTATGTGTAAAAATCCCAGTTTGAAGGGAAACCAGTTAAAAGTCCAGTTTACACAGCAGTATGTATAAAAACCCCAGTTTGAAGGGAAAAACCAGTAAAACCAGTTAGAAGTCCAGTTCATACAGTAGTATGTTTAAAAATCCCAGTATGAGCTGAAAGTGAACAAACAGCTGAACATGTCAAAGTTTGAATAGTGGAAATCCATTAAAAAAAATGGCAGAGCAGTTAACAATTTAGTTTGTAGGTGTGAAATGAGAACCTGCAAACCCCACACAAAAAAAGTTTGGTGATGAAGAGGAGGGGTGATGACGAAGAGCTGAATTTTTTACACATTTCAAAGTTTGAATGGTGGAAATCGGTTGAAAAATGGCTAAGTAATTAACGATTAAAATTTTAAGTGTGAAATGATAACCTGCAAACCCCACACAAGAGGTTTGGTGATGAAGAGGAGGGGTGATGATGAAAAGTAGAGTTTTTGAAAGATTTAAAAGTTTAAATGGTGAAAATCCGTTAAAAAGGTTGAAAAGGGTTGAAAAAGTTTGAAAAGGTTGAAAAAATTGAAATAGGTTGAAAAAGTTGAAATGGGTTTGAAAGGTTGAAAGAAGTTTTAATTTGTTGGTTGTAGTAGCTGAACATGTTAAAGGTTGATTGCTTTGCATCAGTTACAAAATGGCTAACGATGAAGTGGCCGAGCACTTCCGGTCCTCGGTCTAATTTTATGCAGTCCCCAAAGTAAATGTACAAAATGACAGAAAAATACACAAAACATGAGCAAGAATAAATAAAAAAATAGAATTACAACACTGCAGGAAAATACAGTAAAAGACCAGAGAAACACGGAAAATACTACAAAAACACACAAAACTATAAAAATGACAACATACAACAGTACACCAAAAGACAAGAAAAACATGAAAAAAAAAAACTCAGCAAACCCACAGCACTAACAAAAAAGACAACAGAAATACACAAAAAGAATTACTCCAAAAACACTTAATGATAGCACAAATACACAATATGACTCCAAAAAACATATATTCTACAGGAAAAATACACAAAAGAACAGAAATGCACAAAATGCCTCATAACGAGCAAGACAACAACAACATACACGGAATGAGATAAATACACAAAATTACTATAAAACTCTTTGTTCTTTCCTGTATTAATGCTTAGATCATTCATTATTTTAAATGCTAACATTAATGTTGATCATGTGACCCTCTGATCAAACAAATGCATTTTTGTGGCGCCGCTGTGATTAAAGTTGCCTACCTCTGATATAAGTAAAGAACAATATAAACATCACTCGAGTTCATTAAAGGGAAAAAATAAAAACACTTACCAACACTAAAAGTAGGAGACTGTGGTTCTACAAATGAGGAGATTGAGGACACATCTGAAGATGCTGAAGGCAGCCATGATTTTCAGTGCGTCTTGTCTGCATAGTTAGAAAAATGTGGAGGCGTTCTACGCAGAAATATTGCCGCATAGAGTGCCCATGCAGGGGGGCGTGGCTGCAAAAATTATGTCATTTGTACGTACGGAGCCATGCGGACCTCGGGGTTGCGTCAAGCATAAAACAGTCTTAAACCTCTTCCCGTGGGACAGGGTTCTACAACCTTTACTCTACAAGGAACCATTTAACCTCATCTCACTTGGAATAAAGTCCTCCCGGAGCCGAAAAATACCTTCTCAATGAAGAGAATACAGTGAGATAAATTATATACAGTTAAAAATATATATAGAAACATTTTTTGATTTAATTTGACTTGATTTTTATTGATCATGTAAATGAAAAGTTAAAAACAGTTTTAAAAAAAATAAATTGATATTAAGAAATAAAACAGTATATTGCATCTTCAAATTCTTACACATCTCAGTTTACACGAACACAATGTTATATAAAGAAGATTTTATTTTAGTTAATGTATTTGGAAGGCTACAAAAAGTAACTTGAATTTGATAATGCATGATCATGTGGTCAATACATGCCATTTGCTAATTTCTTGCCACACATAAAGCATGAATATTCAACCGGCACATTTGGCGGTCACATGAATCTGTTCCCATAGGTTGCAGAACCCTGGTCTGGGAAAATCACAGCTGAACATCTGGCCTGACATCATAGTCTATCAGTTCTGGCCCCTCAATGCCAATTCTGATGAGCGTGTACGCTTTATCACTGCGCTCGGTGCATTTTACCTTTTTACTGCTGCTCTCAATGTGAGCGCGTACTCAGTGAAGGGCTCATTATGCTTTAAAGAACTTGAGAATAATTTAAAAGACTTCTAAACGAAACACAGCAAGAAACAAGTAATGACCGAAATTAAAGAAACCAGAAATCAAATCTTAGGTATGTATTAAAAGGAACTAGAAAAAAAATACAAGTTTCTAAAGAAGCAGTCATTTTATGAAGTATGATCAAAAGCTAAAAAATGATTAGCAATAAAAATACAGAAAAGACAGACACTACAATCAATATTGGCCAGGGTCAATCAATCAATCAATCAATCAATCAATCAATCTTTTATTTGTATAGCGCCAAATCATAACCAATGGTATCTCAAGACACTTTACAGTAGAGCAGTCTTAAGGACAGACTAGGGGTAGGGGCGGACGGGCAACACCGCGCCGTTTATGGGCTGGAGGGCTGCTCCTCCAGCCCATAGACTGTAGACGCGGCACAAGCCCAGCCCCGCTTCGCACCCCAGTCCTTAGAGTCAATCCTTATCCCAATGTTACGGATATGACTTGCCGACTTCCCTTACTAAAGAATCCATGTTTAACTGGACCATCGAGACGATTAGTGTACCATTAACCCAACACAAAACTACCATATTGTGCTTTTTTGGCTGTAAACAGAGGCTAACTCGTTTTCAGTGGCACCGGGTCTGGAAATGCCCGTATGTTGTGACGTCACGTGGGAACTATATATATCAGAGCTTGTGGTCACGTGACTGCCGTAAAGTAAAACGTTCTCCACGCATTCTCCAGGTCACATGACCTGGTGAAAGACGGTCCGTCTCCTAAAAACTTACATAGTCGGTTTTTCAAGAGGGAAGCCCCGCTTGGAGCATTGATACTGTCAAGCGCTGTATATTGGCCCGAGGAATCATTTAAAATAACGCATATGGGTCAAAAAGTCCACGGTGTGAATTTAAATAAAATAAACTTAAACTTTCGAGTTTTTCCTTCATTAAGACTTAAATGTGTGATTACATTCTGTAGTGTTGCTTCCTTCAGGGCAGCTCTGAGTTGCTGAAAGTAGTTTTTAAAGTAAACTGGGGGAGAGCGGAGCGTACTTCTGCCCTGTTTAATCGCTTAATAATTCTTCGGTGTCTGTAATGCTGACATGCTGACTAGCAAATGGTGTGATTTGGCAGAGAAAAAAACCTTTGGACTTATCATCCAAAAAACCCAGGTATTAACATTATTAACATTCAATTACAACCCACCACCTGAGCTTCAACAAAACTGCCCATTGACTGAACTCAAAAAGTAATTAAATATCTTGGAGTATGGTTAACTCACTGCCCTAGTAACCTATATACAAAAAATTATGAAACAAAAAAACAAGACAATCAAAAAAGACTTTAATAACTGGTCAACACCCCTGTTGAACTTCAGTGTGAGAATCGGGTTCATAAAAATGTCCATTTTGCCCAGAGCTCTGTACCTTTTTATGTCACTTCCAGTTGCGGTCCCAATTAAATAATTTCAAGAGTGGGATAGGCAGGTTTCACTATTCATTTGGAACAGGAACAAACCAAGAATTAAATACAATACCTTAACTATCAGTAAGGAGGGAGGAGGTATGTCTCTCCCTAGCCTCAGAGATTATTATTACTCTTCCCAATTAAAAAATACAGCCTTTTGGTGTGAGAGTGGATATGAAGCAAAGTGGAAGATGGAGAGTAAATGCAAGGGGATCCCAATACAAGCAATGATTGGGGATTACAAACTAACCATAATTTATCAAGATAATCTCAACCGCTTACCCCTTACCTTAAAGGTGCAGTCTGCAACTCTTATAAAAGTAACTATTTGTCATATTTGCTAAAGCTGTCACTAAGTAAGGACAGCTTTACATTAAACTTGTAGTTTGTGTGAAAAAAACAGGCTGATTGAGTCCTGCCTGCTGCTCCTGCTTCCTTTAGCAGATTGCCAGAATGCACCGCGACTGAGCAAAAAAAACCAATCAAATCTGACAGCTGTCAGGAGGATTAGAAGATGGAATTGGTGACTTTTCTGCTTAAAAGGTCATTACTGCTGTTTGACTTACATTATGTTTGATTCGTAATTGTTACACACTAGAACTCTGTAGTGCATGTGTTGTTAATGTGCGCGCAACATCCGCCATGTGAGCTGCTGTAAGTGACAATGTGTTGTTGCTGCTGCTAGGTTGGTGTACTGAGTGCACATTGAGAAAGAGAAGCACTGCAGTAATATACTTTAGCTTGTTAGCTCCACTGAGGAAGGGACTTTGGAAAGTTTGGAGGCAGGGCAAGAGAGCAGCGGGGAGGGATCTGAGAGTCGCAGATTGCACCTTTATATACGTGGTTTGAAGTAATAAAAGAACTACATTTATGGGATCAGGTAAAAAAACTTAAGTAGATTGCATATGACACAGAATTCAAACCCAAACAAATGGATTCTGGATTTAAGCACTGAGTCAATAACGGCATTAACAGCTACTGTAGCATAACAGAGAACAAAACATTAATAGGTTTTCAGGTACTAAGAGAAAAATACAATTTAGAAAAGCACATATTTTTCATATATTTACAATCACGTCAATACTTTCTAAAAGAAATATGTAAGAACGAGGCAATTACAGAACCCAATGGAATAATACGATCAATAATACAGGCATATGCTGGTAACTCTAAATCAATAATTTCAAAACTTTATCAAGGAATTATAAAAGGTAGAAGAGAGACCACAAACTACATCAGGGAGATATGGGAAAAATAATTGAATGATAAAACAACTGATGAACAATGGGAGAACATGTGTGAAACTGCCTCCTCTAACTCCTGTTCCATGGATTGGAGTGAATTTCGCAGGAAGAATCTTGTCCGCTTTTTGGCTACCCCTAAAATGATAACACATTTTATATCAATGGGCCGTACATGTTGGAGAAGTTGTGGGAATGATGGAACGGACAACCGTCATATTCTGGGAAAATATTTGGGAAGTCCTACAACACATTTTTGGGCAGAATATTCAATTATGATGCACAACACTTCATCTGGGTGATTTACCTGAAGGAATGACAGGACATGATAGATACCTGCTGAAAATACTGATTGCTTCAGCAAAGAAAGCAAAAACTTGTAAATGGTTACAGGAAGATGCACCTACAGTAGATAACTGGGTTGAAGTTATCAGCGAGATTCATGAGATGGAAAGATTGACCTTCTTACTACGCCTACAAAAAGAGTCGTACATTGCAAAATGGACAAAAATAATGTTATACTTTCAGATATAAGATCCCCTCCACACCCCACACTACCCATGTACTGTAATAAAACATACTCAAAATGTTGTACAGAACCCTGTTTTACCAAACATTGTAAGAATGTCAATGGCCTAGAAATGTAATAGAAAATAATGATTGTCAACTTAGATGCACTGTGACACTGTTTACTGTTTATGTTGCAGTATTGTTTATGTTTCTCTGTTCTTACAAAAAAACTAAGAAATTTCAAGTATTAACAAAAGAAAAAAGTTACTCAACTACACCTCTAGTACTATTGTCACGCTTGCAATTAAAATTCACTACAGGTACCCTTTGATTAAGCCTCTAAAATTTCTTTTTGATCCTTCATGTATATATTTTACAGGAACTTGCATCCCTAAGGGAGTGGTGGCCTAGTGGTTAAGGACACTTGCCTTGAAATCAGAGGGTTCCCGGTTGTTGAGCAAGTCCCTTAAACCCGAACTGCTCCCCAGGCGCCGCAAAAATGGGCTAAATTGCAGAGGACAAATTTATATGTGTAACAGTGTGTAACAACATATGTAACATCACATATCAATAAAGTTTGAGTTGAGTTTTGAGTTTTTAAGCAGGAAGCAGCAGCGAAAACAATTAAATTATTAAATAATAGCCTCTCTTCACTTAGCCATATGAGAGGAACAATTAAGAATTAAGGATCTGTGGTCCTCCTAAGAGTGTCATCACTGATAAAAGATAAATTGACTATATTAAATGTCTGCTTTCTATATGGGAAGGCTCCTAAGAAGCAAACTGATCAGTTCAGACTAGAGTTTTTTAAATGCCTGGGAGGGCAGCAGCAGGCACCAGGCCAATGCCAGGACCTGGCTCTTTGTGGTTTCAAAGAAGCTACAGGGGTTTTACTGTTTACTTTTATCAATGTGCCTCTCACATCTGCATGACACAAAGATCACAACAGGACACACTACACGGTTGATTAAATATTTCGAAGTATTGTGTAATGTAGGCTAGTGCTGTGAGATATGCAGAAAATGTTATATCACGATAGATTTATATCCTGATAACGATAAATAACCCGATAAAGTATTTCTTCCTTAAAAATACATGAAGTTAATAGAAAATTGCTATTATATAAAGGGCTGTCACTTTAAAGTGTTAATTCCGATTAATACATTTCAGGAAAAATTAACGCACTAAAAAAATTATGTGTTAATTGCTTGTTTTGTTTGCCCCAAACAGCGTGGAACCTTTCTCATTCTCACGTTCCCTGTATACCCCATAATACTGATGCACCGGCTACAAATGTAGAACAATATAGCTGTTTCTCAATTTTAAGTATGCATACCTCGAACTAGTGAAATCCTGGGTATGGACTCGTGGGAGCAAACTTGGAGAACGGACATGTGCAGTGCGTAAGCGTGGACTCGCATACTCGTCGTTTTGGGACAAAGCGAACTTCCTGACATCATCGTGCACAACAGTGTGGAGTATGTGCGCTCCACTGTAACCATCAAAGAAAATAATATGTATCATTGAGTAATGTCATTGTTGTAAATATTCATTATTTTGTGTGTGTGTGTGTGTATTGTTTTATATATTGACAGTCCCTATAAAAAGCTAATCTGGTCATGGCTAATTGGATGGCCAAAAACACCTGTGACAGCAATGTACCTTTACCACATAAATAATAAAGGGAAAATTGTAATAATTAAAAATAATAATAAATAAAGAAAAATAATAGTTGGTTATTAATGGTAGGATGAACTAGATAAATAGATCTATTAATTCAATGATTAATGATAATAATTGAGCAAAAATAATAATAATAAATAAACAGAAAAAAACATATTTACAAAATAGTAATAATAAAAACAATAAATTAAATAAGAAAAAAAAGATGGCTATTAATGGTAGAAGGATGAAGTAGATAAATACATTTATTAATTCAATGATTAAAGATAATATTTGAAAAATAATAATAATGAGCGAAGAAGAAAAGGAAAAAACTAATTCACAAAATGGTAATGGAAATATAGCTGGCGGAGTACACACAAGTCTCCTCTGATGCATGCTCGGTAAAATGGGCGGAGCAAGTTCTCATCAGGGGATTTACAGCAGACTTGCGGAAAAGCGGACTTTGAATTGGAACAGGACTTGGGCCATGCATGATGATGTTTCTCAAGTCCAAGCACACAAGTACACAGATTGAGAAACAGCCTATATACATGGACGCCGCATCAACTGTGAAGGGATGCGCCTGCAGCGCCGCCATCCTGGAACAGTGCCAGTGGAGGCAGCGGTGCATGGACATCTACAACAGAAAGGGTAACCCTCAATCTCTAAGTAGAATTATTAATTGAATTTTGAACCAATTTCCAAACTGTTTGATTTTTTAAAAACGTCACACATGAAGCTACAATACCAGATGCTTGGATGTATTTAAATAGCTGGAGCTTATATCAATACTTAAGCTCCAGACCCTCTCTGCCTCTGACTCGAGCATAGTTTAAACAGTGTGCAGCAGACAAGAAAGATGCCAGACTTCAGTTCAGTATATGGATGCTCTAATGAGCGCTGTTTAGAAACGAGATCTCGTGGAATCACTTTTCACAGGTAAGATCTAAGGGATAATATATTGTTAGGTTGTTATAGCTATAGTGAAATAAACGCCGACAGAACCATTGATGTTATGAATCTAGCGTTCCTAGCAACAGCCTGTTACACAGAAAATTACTGCAGTAATTGATGGGTTAGAAAGAATACAACATCCACTAGAGCTAATAATAGGACTAATGATGGAATTATTTTTGTTGGAGACAATTCTTTATCTCTGGCTACATTGTTCACATGTTTAAAGTTTCTTAAAGACAGTAGTTTAGGGAGACAATGGGAACTGCCAGTGAAACAAAATCATTCGTAATTTTATAATGAATATTTCAGTTCTTTGGCTACAATAATAATAAAGATGATGATGATAGGGATATAATAGTGATAGTAATAGTAATATAGTAATGGTTATAATAATAACAATAATAATAGCAATAACAAAATAATGTAAAAAATAATCCAGTAACTATAATACAATAACCAAAAAATATTAATAATAAACAATAATAACAATGATAATAAGGGAATATAAGAATACAACATGATGATAATAATAACAATAATAATAATAATAATTATAAAAAATATTAATAAATCAATAATAATACGAGAACATAATGATAATTATAAGAATAGCAATAACAATAATTTAGTAGTAGTACAATTATACAATAATAATAATAATTGTCAAATGCAATGTATAGCCTTAAGCAATGTTGTCAATAAAAACCTGTGCACAACAGTTTCTGGCTTCCTTTTGTTCTATTTATGTGTATCTAACTATATATCTATCTATCATGTCTGACGTTTGTTAAAAAAAAAAAAAAAAAAAAAAAACCCGTAAAAATTGCTTGAGAATTGAGCGATTCATGACAACTTTAATTGTGTAAGCCCATCATTCCTCTATAGATGTAATGCACTGTAGGAGCAATTGCCACTGTTCCAAGATGGCCGCCCTGTAGACGGACCGCTACAGTGGGCTGCAGCAGTCAATGCGGCATCTGTAATCATCAATCAATCAATCTTTTATTTGTATAGCGCCAAATCATAACCAATGGTATCTCAAGACACTTTGTGAGAAGAAGAATCTTGAATTCTATTCCCATATTTTATGGGAAGCCAATGCAGAGAGGCTAATACAGCAGTAATGTGATCTCTTCTAGTTTTAGTCAGTACACGTGCTGCAGCATTTTGAACCAGCTGAAGTGTCTTAAGCGACTTGCTCGGGCAGCCTGCTAAAAGAGAATTACAATAATCCAGTCTCGAGGTAACAAAAGCATGGACAAGCTTTTCGGCGTCGCTCTGAGACAGGATAAGTTTGATTTTAGCAATGTTACGGAGATGAAAGAAGGCAGTTCTTGAAGTTTGTTTTATGTGAGAGTTGAAGGATAAATCCTGATCAAATAGAACCCCAAGGTTTCTAACAGTTGTGCTTCGTGCCAGAGTAATGCCATCTAGGTCAGTTAGGCTAGCATAGGTTTCGCTAAGGTGTCGTGGGCCCAGTACAATGACCTCAGTCTTGTCTGAGTTAAGAAGAAGAAAATTTTGGTCCATCCAGGCCCTAATGTCCTTTAGACAGGCCTCAAGTTTAGATAGCTGATTTGTCTCACCTGGCTTCATTGATACATACAGTTGGGTATCATCAGCATAGCAGTGAAAGTTAACAGAGTATTTTCTCATAACATTACCAAGGGGTAGCATATAGATGCAGAAGAGGATTGGACCTAGCACAGAGCCCTGAGGAACCCCGTAGCTTACTTTAGTGTACACAGAAGACTTATTATTCACGTGTACAAACTGGTACCTATCAGATAGGTAGGACTTAAAGCAGTTTAGGGCAGTCCCTGTGATTCCAAGTAATTCCTCTAATCTCTCTAGTAGAATATAGTGATCTATAGTGTCAAAAGCTGCACTAAGATCTAATAAAACCAGCACTGAGAGTCGTCCTTCATCTGAAGCCCAGAGTAGATCATTAGTTACTTTAACTAAAGCAGTCTCTGTGCTGTGTTGAGCTCTAAAACCTGACTGGAAGTCCTCGAACAGGCTGTTGTTTTGAAGGAAGTCACAGAGCTGAGCCGCCACAACTTTCTCAAGAATCTTTGAAATAAAAGGAAGATTAGATATAGGCCTGTAGTTTGCTAAAGTGCTGGAATCAAGAGTAGGTTTTTTGAGAAGGGGTTTGATTACAGCTACTTTAAAGGACTGTGGCACGTAGCCTATTGATAGGGATATACAGTATTTATTGTCTCCAACAAAGATGGGCAGACCAGGGGAACAACTTCTTTAAACAGCTTAGTTGGGATCGGATCTGAAAGGCAGGTCGATGGTTTGGAGGATGAAATAATAGAGTTAAGTTCCTGAAGTCCTATATGTGTGAAACAGTTTAGGTTAGGCCTATTTACATTTAATAGTACAGCAGGCCCAGGTGAAGGCAGGGAGTGGCTAATTTTATCTCTAATCTTATGAATTTTATCGTTAAAAAATGTCATAAAGTCCTCACAGCTGAGGGCTAGAGGAATCATGGGCTCAATAGAGCTCTGACTTTGTGTTAGCCTGGCTACAGTGCTGAAAAGGTACCTCGGATTATTTTTATTTTCTTCAATTAGTGAGGAGTAGTATGTAGATCGAGTATGTCGTAAGGCTGTCATGTATTTACTATGGCTTTCTAGCCAGAGTATTCGTGACTCCTCTGTTTTATTGGAGCGCCACATTCTCTCTAATTTACGGGTTGCTTGTTTGAGTGTGTGAGTTTCAGAGCTAAACCACGGAGCTTCCCTCTGACGTTTAATAGTTTTTTCCCTCAATGGGGCAATTGAGTCCAAGGTGGATTTTAGTAGACTAGCAGAGCTATCGACAAGCAGATCCAGTTGAGAGGGGCTATAATTAATATCATAGTTATGTCTATGCGGCAGACGCTTTGGGGGCATTGAGCATGTAAATTTTTGTTAAAAAAACACACCAGATGGAAAACCAAAGCCCAATTGCAGAGCTAGTGATATGTGTGCACATACGCAGTGTTCAAACAAGAGTGTGGAGAAAATGTAAGAAGCCAAATGACTGGCTGAAAGCAAACACCTAATTAGCTGATGAATCTGTCAATCACTTTTATCAGCCAATGGTGCCGTTCATTGACTCATGACGTCAGGGCAGTCTCAAAATTCAACGCATTCACAAATACACAGAGGTTTCACAGCACAGAAGCACTTTGTAAATGCACATTCAACAATTTGCATCATCTGTGGATTCATATAAATATTTAAGTGTGCCTCAAAGTAATATTTGTGAAGTAGAGCGTGTGCATTTCAGAATTTATATTACAAGTTTGCGGAAAATATATATTTGCAAAACAGATCGTGTGCATTTATGAATTTGAAATACAACTGCGAAAAAAAATATATATATTTGTGAACCAGTGTATGTGCATTTGCGAAACAGATCGTGTGCATTTGTGAATCTGAAATACAACTGTGAAACAAAGCATGTGCATTCGTGAAAAACCCTGCAAGAGTTCATTCATTATGATACTGTTCTGATTCCATATTCTTTCTTCTATTTTAAACTAGAAAGAGTGGCCCTTACAGTCCACACTGGACAAGATGACAGGGTTCAGAGCCTAAATGAATAACTTAAGTCCTTGAGTGACAAATGAACAAAGTCAGTGGGTAAATGATTGTAGTGGACAGTCGACCACTATCGGCGGCAGAGGCTGTGGGGCTACTACTACTACTACTACTACTACTAAGTAATTCGTTGATGTCATTACAGTACTTAATTTTGTGATGAACAGTGTTATTTTTTGATATGCTAATTTACAGCACTGTGATTTATGGGTCTGTTTTATTTATTATATATTATTTGAAAGATAGAAAAAGCAACAAGTTCTGTGTTCAATAATTGTATTGAGGGATAGGCGATATGGACTAAAAAATGATCCCGATAATTTCTGGTATTTATCACAATAACGATAAACATCATGATGAATAAAAATCTAAAAACAAATAAAACAATTCCCAACTTAAAGTGTAAACAGGTTCCTTACAAACACAAATACATCTGAATACATCAACACTAGACACATTAAAAAAGGCTACAGTAGCTGTTCAGTTCATGAGCTGATATCTTATGGAATATAGTATATTAGTGCATGTGGATCACTATCGTGTTATTGTATGTAATTAATTTATTTTCTCACTTAAAATGAGATTATTTTCTAAAAAACAAGCACATGAAAAGCAAAAATAACTCCATTAGTGTTTTTACTGCTGCTGAATTTGTTTCATTTATCTGATAATGAGTTACATAAAGTTATGATTGATAAATATCTCTCTATTACTACAGTATATTTTGGTGGATTAATCTCAATAGTTACATTAGTTTAATGGGACCAGCTTTGTCAGTGAACACGTGAATCAAATTAAAAAATACTACGTTTCACAAGTTGGGACGGATGAATAGTGACATTAGTATTTATGCTAACATTAATTTCACACAACAGGCTTTTATTCTTCCATACAAGTGGTAAATCTGACCATAAACATTTCGGTGGCCCTCTGTGGTTTGATGACAGTAAGACGTGTTCTTTTTACTTGGTCTATTCCTTATAAGGAGTGGTTAGTGTTAGCTTATAGCCCAGTCTATGTGTCGGTGGGTTAGCTTAGCATAGTTAGCTTTAGTTGAGTTTCCAGTTCATAGTCAATGCTGCGGGTTCATCTCTGTCCCCGTGTTTGTGGAACTTAGGGTGGATCTGACGGAGGAACTTAGATTGTTTCACTTTGTTGGATGGTTGTCTGAGCTTAACCAAATAGCGGTCCATGATGCATCACAGCAAGGCAGCTTCAGGTAACCAGGACGAGTACTGCCGTCTCTGTGTGTGTGTGTGTGAGGGCTGGGGGCGGTAGCGGCGGTGGTGCACACCGTGGAGGCTCCGCTGCCGTGAACAGCGCTCGGCTCCAGAGTTGTTGTCAAAAAACTTTTGGAACCTAGAACAAGGTTTTCAGGGACATTCTTGGCTAAATTGAGGGGCAAATGGCCCGTGGCCCTCACTAATTTTATTATTTGTAGATTGACTAAAGTACACATCCATATTCCCCTGATGGTCTAAACTAAAGGCGTGAGCAGCCCTTGGGTCTAGTCTCACATACAGTGGAATGTAAATGGTTCAAGTCTGTTAAAAAACAAACAAATGACTTTATAAAGCCACTTTGTCATACATAAATGTTTCTATCTGCCATAATAATGTTTTGCTGTAAATAATTGAATCAAAATAAATCTTATTGGACTTTCAGTACTTTCCCTACCAATTAATGATTGTCCAAAATATCTTTAGAATACAGAGTTTTAATTCAAATAGTGGAATTTCTTTTCATGGGAACCAAAAACCCTGGCCGTGCCATTCTTGCACCTGACCTGATCTGCACTGGTGCCATGTGCAAAGTGGGGTCTTGACTTACACGCAAAATAATGCATTGAGCGCAGGGCTTCTCAAGGCTTAAACATATCAAAACCTGTTTAAGGTCTACAATGGGACTCGAACGTCTCAATGGACTTGCTCCTCAGTACAAAAGTAATGAAACTGACATATGGCGGGGTGGGGGGTCGGGGGCTCCAAAATCGAATTTCGCCTAGGACACCAAAATGGCTAGAAACGGCCCTGATAGTAGCTTAATAATGCAATGTAAAGCGCTTTAATTGTCTATGAAAACAGTTGTATAGAATCGAATGCATTATTATTATTATTATTATTAATAAAACACATACCAAACCACTCCAAACGCTCCGTAGCCGATGGGCCGGTCGGGCTCTAAGTCCAGCTGTTGCTGCAGGTGATGCGAGTGTTGATGCTGCTGTTGATGGGAGTGGTGATGTTGGTGGGCTTTTACAACAGCAGCGGCTTGAACCTGAGCTGGTGCTGCTGCCGCTGCCGGTCCGGGAGCCTGTCCTGGAGCGGGAGAGGGGAAATAGGGCTGCTGCTGCCCAGGGTTGAACATCACTGCCGCGGCAGCCGCTGTGGACGTATGCTGCTGTACCGTGTGCACGGCGGCGGCAGAGCCAGGGTGCTGCAAGTGATGCTGCCCGGCGTGATGGTGGTGGCGCATGTGGGGAGGTGGAAGATGCTGCAGCTGGTGGTGGTGATGCGGGTGATGGGCAGCCACAGCCGAGGAGCCACTGTTGTAAGCAGCCATCATTTTGAGAACATTTGGAGTAGTCGTGCTGCCAACAGCCATATAACGGAGCCGGATGGCTCCTTTCAGTCTGCCTACAAGTAGTGAGGATGGCTACCAGAGTGAAACTCAGTTACAACTACAGAAGCCCAGTCTTTTTTTTTTAGTCCAACACCTGATATTTTGACTCTGCAGCCAGAAAAAGTATTCTGATAAAGCTTTTTAACATTATGCCAGAAATTATCTGACCCACTTCCAAGAAATTGTCTATTTTCTCGGCACACCAGTATTTACTGTAGCCTGGGGCTGATGAGTTAAAGCATATGAGCATATCATCAGTGAACACCCAGATTAATAACCTGCACACCAGACGTGTCACTTTTAAGCAAGAAATCAAATTAATTAAAAAGTAAACACCCGCTCCCCCCTCAATAAATACAAGTCCTAGATGGCACTCATGACAGACATGGAGCCTCCTCCCTCCGCATGAAATCCAGGTCCTACTTTAAACAGAGCAGTGCGATCTATAGCGTGGACAACACGACATCCATCTTCGTAAAGTGTCCGAGTTAAATACTACGCCGATGATGCTCCCCACACCACCAGAACCACCGGCTCCTCATCTATTCCTGAAACTGGTGTGGCCTCTCTCACCGCTGAGCCGTGAACAAGGCCAGACAGTAAAAAGGGCTAATCTCTGAGTAATTAACACTGCTGATCCACTGCAGATGAGGTGAATCCCAGCCCAGGCCACGACACCACGGCGCACACTGGCAGACAGGCCCAGGCCTTGGCCATCCGCTCTCACTCACATAGTATTACACCAGGGATCCACCGAGCCGAGTGCCCCGACGAAGACCACCCCCCCCACCACCACCACCACTCAAATAGAGCGACCAGGTTTTCGCCATGACTCAAAACACGGCGATAGACATCCTACCCAAACTCTGAGCTCCATTGACAAGCCTGCGTTTCCACTGCACTTCAGTCCAAACATCCAGGGGAGGCTCAGAGCGGCACAGCCGGAGGAAGTTCTGTCCCTTCACTGCGGCGAAAAGTCTCCCACTGCCTGTGGAGTCGGGGGAAAAGACAGCTGCGCTCAAACTGACAGTTCGGGGGTAACGGGTGTCTACAAACAACCACCCTTCCGTTGGACCCTGCTGTCAGTAGCATGAAGAGAAAAGAGATTTAAAAAACAAAAGCCTCCACACTGTGGGGCCCACGATGCTCCTATTATCACTGACAGAGAAAATTCCTGGTCACACTACCGTTTAAATGAGCCGTTGATCCAACATGGTGAACGAATCCCTGGCTGAGCCGGCGGTAGGATTATTTAGGATAGACAGCCAATGGACTGCTGCGCTGCGATGACGCCTGGGTAATGTTATTGAATGACACAGCCTTCCACCAATAGAGTGCGAAGTCTGAGGGCGACCGCAAGGTTCACAGGTGCACAAAGATACCCCAGTGATACGCTGCATAACAACACGGTTAATAAAACGTATACTCGAAGAAACCAGGCGCGTACAGTTGTAGATTACAATGTAATTACACCACAGTATGTGACAAGTGTTTATCGTGGCCATATTTATTCATTCATATATTAAATATGCAGTCAACCTACTTTTTTCTGGGAGAAGCTGGTGTAGATTTGATAGAGTGCTCAATTTTGAAGTTTGAGCTGTAACAATAAAATCCAACTCAAATGTCATTTGGGTCTGTATGGGGTGCCAAGTGTAAAAATTTAGTATAAAAGTTTTAGCTAACACATTTTCATTATTTATCTCACTTTTCTCATATTTAGCACATTTTCCTACATTTAACTCAACATTTAACCACATATATAGAGGTAAAAAAAAAAAAAAAGCATTAAATCTAAATATTTAAATCTAAATCTAAATGGTATATGTTATATCTAAATGTTAAATGTAAGTCTAAATGTTAAATCTTATATATAAATGTTTAAATCTAAATCTAAATAATATATGTTAAATCTAAATGTTTAAATATAAATGTAAATGTTATATATCATATCTAAATTCTTAATCTTAGATCTAAATGTTAAATGTTAAATATAAATGTTAAATATTAAATCTAAATGTTAAATCTAAATCTAAATGTTGAACTTGAACATTTCACACATATGCTAATTGACCCTTCCCCTTGTAACCTCAACCAATACACAAGCAGAAACACACAAAGCTGCTCCCACCCACCTCTTCACCGATACTTGCCTGGGTGATATGTATGGCTGGTTCTCTCCGTGCGGCGGAGATCGAGCGCACAGTCATGGCAGGTGGACGAGCTGCCCTTCACAGTACACTCCCGCAACACAACAGTGCAACACAGTTATTAAAATGTATTTTAATGATGTAGTTTGTTGATGTGTGTTAATTTGATGCGACATGCTGAGATTTAACATATATTATTTATATTTAGATTTAAACATTTAGATTTAAATTTAACATTTAGATTTAGATTTAAAATTTAGATATAGATTTAACATTTAGATATAACATATACCATTTAGATTTAGATTTAAAATTTAGATATAGATTTAACATTTAAATATAACATATACCATTTAGATTTAGATTTATTGCTTTTTAGTTTTACCTCTGTAAATGTGGTTAAAAAAGTGAGATAAATAATGAAAATAGGTTTACTAGGTCTGGGTATCATTGGATAATCCCAAATTCATCTGTAAACCAAAATTAAATAACCGTTTTTCTTCCTCTCCTTTTCAAACAAAAAATAAAAAAAAAGTTTTACCGTTTTAATCAAAAAACCATAAAACAAATGGCCCGATTTTCGATTTTCCCGTGTCCTTTTCTCCTTTTCCCTTTTACAATTGAACAATGAAAAACAGCAGTTTGTGGTGCTCATGTTTTCAGGTTCATAATCCACCCAATAACTGAGGAGTTCCGGGGGGGAACTTTTTGTATTGAGAAGGTTGTTTCCACGGGGAAGTTTTTTGGTGTTACACATGCTCACCCCTGTGTGTTAGTGTGGTGAATAAGAGCTGTTGTAATGGAAAATAAAGATTGGAGTTCTATGCTGAACACTCCACCTCCGACTCCCTTTCTTCGGCTCCACACTGGTGACCCCGACGTTCCAGGTCCTGAAGAAGTTTCCAGGACCGTAGCGAACATGAATAACAACGATAGTTTTGTGAGATTACCGGAGTTCTGGGAGTGCAACGCTAAAGCATGGTTCGCCCACGTGGAAGCTCACTTTGCCTGCCGTGGCATCGCGGAGGATGAAAGGAGATACTACCATGTGGTGGCGGCGCTCGGAAGCTCCACAACCTCCAGGTTGGTGGATTTCATCTCTAATCCTCCCGTCCAAGACAAGTACGTGACGTTCAAAGCCCATCTCATTAAGACTTTTGAACTGTCCCTCAAAAAGAGAGCACGTCAGTTGTTCGCCATCCAAGGCCTGGGGGACAGCAAACCGTCACAATTAATGGAAAGGATGTTAAATCTGCTTGGAGGGGAGCAACCCAATTTTCTTTTTATAGAAATGTTCCTACGCCACATGCCTCCTCGTGTTCAGACTGCCTTAGCCAATACCAGCATTACAGAGCCACGTACACTGGCTACAGAGGCTGACCGTTTTTTCCTGGCCACGCAGCAGCCTTTCCCTGACACACTGGCCCCGGCATTCAGCCTGTCCACCCCCAACAGAGCTACACGGACAGCTAATGCCACAGCGGAGCCCGATCGCCGTGGGATTTCGGGGCTGTGCATCTACCATGCAAAGTTTGGAGACAAAGCCAAGAAGTGCCGCCCCCCATGCAGCTTCAAGCCGGGGGGAAACAAAAGGGCTGGCGCTCAGTAGTGGCCCTGAACGTCAGCAGCTCCAGCAGGCTACTCTTCATCAAAGACATTGTCTCCGGTCGCAAGTTCCTCTGCGACACCGGCGCCCAGAGGAGCATCGTTCCTGCATCGAGGACAGAGATCTTGGCGGGGGGTCGTGGGCTGCCGTTAGCGTCCGCTAATGGTAGCCCCATCCGCTCTTACGGCACGCGGAGCGTCGAGCTGTGTTTCGGAGGACAGAGGTTCAAGTGGTGTTTCGTAGCTGCTGATGTTGCTTTTCCCCTCTTGGGGGCAGACTTCCTCTGCGCCCACGGTCTCCTGGTGGATGTTAAGAACAACCGGTTAGTCGACGCATTAACTTTCTCCTCTCTCCCATGCTCCCGAGGTGTTGCTGCCTATGACGGGTTTTCAGCCTCCTTGTCCGAGGAGGATGTACATCTCCGCCTACTCGCCGAGTTCCCAGAGTTAACATCGCCCACATTCTCGGCGCTTGCAGTCAGACATGGGGTGGAGCACCATGTAGTTACCGAAGCCCCACCGACTTACGCCAGGGCGCGGCGTCTCAATCCGGTCAAACTCGCAGCGGCGAAGGCTGAATTTGCTCACATGGAGCAGCTGGGCATCATCCGCCGCTCTGACAGCCCGTGGGCGGCCCCTCTGCACATCGTCCCTGAACCCAATGGCAGTTGGCGCCCATGTGGGGACTACCGCCGCCTCAATGACAAGACTGTGCCCGACCGCTACCCGGTCCCCCACATACTGGATTTTTCGGCACACCTGTCTGGCAAGCGGGTTTTCTCTAAGGTGGACCTAGTTCGTGGATATCAGGTTCCGGTGCACCCAGCGGACATTCCCAAGACGGCGGTCATCACCCCCTTTGGGTTGTTCGAGTACCTGCGCATGCCGTTCGGGCTTAAGAACGCTGCTCAATCCTTCCAACAGTTGATGGACTCAGTTCTCCGGGACATGCCATGGATTTTCGTGTACTTGGATGACATTCTGATTGCCAGCGCCTCTGAGGTTGAACATCTCGCCCACCTGCGGGCCCTCTTCATGAGGCTCAGCGAGCACGGGCTGATTGTCAATCCGGCGAAGTGTGTTTTCGGTCGCTCTGCCGTGGACTTTCTCGGGCACCGCGTCACAGAGGATGGGGCGGTCCCCCTCGCGTCGAAAGTGGAGGCGGTTGTAGCTTTTCCACGTCCGCAGTCCGCACGGTCGCTTAGAGACTTCCTCGGTATGGTGACCTTTTACCACCGCTTCATACTGCCCACATCATGCGACCGTTGTATGAGGCTCTTAAGGGTAAATCCCCTGGTCAGGCAATCGACTGGACTGAGGAAAAGGATCTAGCGTTCAGAGACGTCAAGACAGCACTAGCACAGGCGACGCTGTTGGCTCACCCGTCCCCGTCGGCCCCGATCGCCATCACTACGGACGCGTCGGACTACGCAGTCGGCGCCGTTCACGAGCAGTGGGTGGGGGCGCCTGGCAACCGCTTGCCTTTTTTAGCAGACAACTGACTGCCAGGGAACGCAAGTACAGCGCGTTTGACAGGGAGCTCCTCGCGCTTTGGCTCGCGGTACGGCACTTCCGTTTTTTGCTTGAGGGTCGGGAGTTTACAGCGTTCATGGATCACAAACCCCTGACATTCGCTATGTCCAAGGTGGCGGCCGTGGTCCAGCAGCGGCAGCTGGCGTACATCTCGGAGTTTACCACTGACGTACGTCACGTTGCCGGCAAGTCGAACGTGGTAGCAGACTGCCTCTCCAGGGTCATGCTAGGGACGGTTCAGTTGGGGCTCGATTATGTCCACGTGGCAAAAGACCAGATCTCTGACTCCAGTGTGTTGGCCCTTAAAGACTCAGGCTCCGGGCTACACCTGGCGGAGGTACCTTTCGGCGACGCGGGCGCGGTGCTCCTGTGTGACACGTCCACCGGCAGGCCGCGGCCAGTTGTTCCCATCGATTGGAGGCGTTTGGTGTTCGAGGCGGTCCACAACCTCTCGCATCCGGGCAGGAAAGCGTCTGTGCGTTTGGTGGCGGCTAAGTTCGTTTGGCAGGGTCTTAAAAAACGCGTGCGTAGCTTACCAGCGGGCTAAAGTGCACCGGCACACGAAGGCTCCTTTAGTGCATTTCTTGGTCCCGGAGCGGCGGTTCGATCATGTTAACAGAGATTTGGTGGGTCCCCTGCCCTCGTCACATGGTTTCACCTACTTACTCACGATGGTGGACAGGACCACCCGCTGGCCTGAGGCTGTCCCACTGGCGGCAACGTCAGCAGTTGATGTAGCCTGTGCGTTTATCGGGACGTGGGTAGCTCGGTTCGGCACCCCGGCTGACATTTCCTCTGACCGCGGTTCGCAGTTCACTTCCGAGCTATGGAATGCTGTGGCGGAGAATTTGGGGGTCAAGCTCCACAGTCGTGTTCATTCGACATGACGCGCATCGTGCTCCGTTTCAGCCCTCGTACGACGGCCCCTTCCAGGTCCTGGATCACGGGGTCAAGCATTTGGTGGTGGATATAGGTGGCAGGCCGGAGCGTGTTTCGGTGGACCGCGTTAAGCCTGCTCACCTGGACTTAAGCCTCCCGGTGGAGTTGGCGCAGCCCCCGCGGCGGGGACGCCCTCGTGTCTCGTTCGTCTGATCGCCCTGCAGTGTTCCCTGACGCGCCCCCCCGCAGCCCTGTGGCTGCTGAGTTGGACTCGCCGGCGTCACTTCCCCTTTCCTTCGGTGCGCGGAGTCGTAGGGGCCGGCTCGTTGTGCCTCCTTGACACAGTGATTTTGTGTATGGGTGAATTCTGGGGGGGCTCATGTGGTGCTCATGTTTTCAGGTTCATAATCCACCCAATATCTGAGGAGTTCCGGGGGGGAACTTTTTGTATTGAGAAGGGTGTTTCCACGGGGAAGTTTTTTGGTGTTGCACATGCTCACCCCTGTGTGTTAGTGTGGTGAATAAGAGCTGTTGTAATGGAAAATAAAGATTGGAGTTCTATGCTGAACACTCCACCTCCGACTCCCTTTCTTCGGCTCCACAAGTTTCCCTTTTCCATTCTCCTTTCCCCGTTTAGAACTGAAAATAGAAAATCAGCTGTTCCCTTTTTCCGTTCTGAACTCTGAAACGAAAAACGAAGTCACGTAACACGAGGTCACATGGTCTGGCTTTTTTTTCAGCTGACATGTGGAAGTGATGGCGTCAGAATAAAAGCATAGAGGGAGAGAGACTATAAAACAGGCACAAGATCTATTACAGAGGGTGAAAGATCATTAAAAAAGCCTTAGAAAAGCTACATAAAGATCCATTTTTGGGTCATTTTATTTATTTCGACATGAAATTATGCTGATGCTCGCGACCAGCACGCACGAACGGAGTTACAAAAAAATGACCAGCAGTTGGCACTGTGGGGATATGTTTCTTCTTTGCAAACAGTATTTCATGAACGTTCACATGTTCTTGCGTCACAAGATCATTGTATATTGGAAATCATTAATCAAATGTATTATCATATCTGGTACATTTACAACACATTATATACATTTTCATAGATTCCACTGTGCTTGGTAATAGTTCTTTCACCTTCTGACTATAGAACATTTGTCAGGATCATTATCAATATTATTATTTAATTTTTTATACCTGGACTAACTTAAAGTTGCCCTAATAAAGAGCATTTTTGCAGTAAATAAAGACAGTTTGAAGCCTTTATTGTGAGGTCAGGATTCTGATGGCCTGGGGCATGAAACTGTTGCAGGACTGAGCAGTTCTGGGTTTGATGCTGGGGAACACGTGCCAAACTCAAGGCCCAAATACAGAAAGCATAAATCATTGTGTAGAACCAAGTCATTCAGTTGTAGATGTCTCAGCCCTAAATACATAAATTCAATGAATATCCACAAAATTTGCCAGGGCTCAGAGTTTTCCCACGCTTATATTGCATATCAAAATGTATTAAAATGATTAGACATTTTTCCTTTGAATTGAATAAAATATAGTTACAAACTCAAGGAACTTTAAAGATTAGATATTGTGTGTAACTTCCATTACTTTACATTGAATTTATAAGGCAGAATAATGTTAAAATTGCCTAAGATTTGCGGCCCACTAGAGATCAAACTGGTCAATGTTTGGCCCCTGAACTAACTTTGACACACCTGCTGTGGAACCTCTTCCCAAATAAAAAGACCACATGATGAATGAGCTTCTCTGCCATCCTCAACACTCACTGAAGACCTTCTGTCTGAAGCTGCTGAAGCAGAGGAACATACATGTACAGCTTGATGGTTCCCCAGTAGAATGTAGTGGACATCTCACACATCATATTCAAATGCTGCTGGGTTTACTAGACCACAGATGAAGTGTGTAATGACCAGTCCAGATGATCTGTTAACTGCACCATGAGCTTATTGGTGCTATAATAATTCAGCAGAAATAAATGTTTATTTATTTATGGGATATGATGTAATAAGCCACGCCCACTTTGACCAATCGTGAATACCTTTGAGATATCGCCTCAGGAGGGACCCAAGATCATACCCTCCAAATTTGGTAAATATTGGTCTTGCCATTTAAGAGATATAAATATTTGTTATTTGTAGCGCCCCCTAGTGGCCTATATTATTCAAATTTGGCCCAGGTGATTCAGTGCTATTCAAGGAATCTGTGGATATGAAGGTTTTAAATTTGCAACAAACGGTGTGGGAGTTATTGGCCAAAACGTGTTGACCTTTGTTATACCTGCTGGCGGACATATGTGAATTTTTGCCTCCATGGTCCCCTGGGGGTTTTGGACCCAACCACCAAAGGGCACCGCCCTACCTTGCAGGGTTTATTCTGCAGCACCACTTTTACCCAAGGAAAAATAAAAGGTAACTATAATAATAATCAGAACGATTACAATAGGGTTCCTAGCACCGCTGGTCCTAGGAACCGCGTATGCTTACAAACCCAGCTTAATTTCATGTCGAAATAAAAATGGATCTTTATGTAGCTTTTGTAAGTATTTTTAATGATCTCTCACCCTCTGTAATAGATCATGTGCCTACTTTTTATTCTCTTGCTCTCTATGCTTTTATTCTGACACATTCACTTCTGCATGTCTCCTGAAAAAAAAAAAGGAAAAAGCTTGACCACGTGACCTCGTGTCACGTGACTTCGTTTTTCATTTCAGAGTTCAGAATGCAAAAAGGAAACTGCTGTTTTTCAGTTATCAATTGTAAAAGGAAAAAATGTTTTTTGTTTGAAAAAGAGAGGAAGAAAAACGGTTATTTTATTTTAGTTCACAAATGAATTTGGGATTATCCAATGATACCTAGACCTCAATTTTCTTGTAAAATGAGCTGTCCATTGTTAGAAGATCCTGGTTGGTGCAGATCTGACATCTGCATTTAGGAAAGAAAGATTATTAATGGATAAATGCAATGTTTTTGTTTATTGTTGACATCCTTTAGGAAAAGCTTTACATCTGATGGACTGATCTACAGTCAGCTGTACATGAAGGAATGATCCGTATCATAGACGGACCACGATTTCCAGGCCCCACCATCCCTCACTCTACCCAGGAATGAGGCACGCTGATCATTAATTTTTTAATTCCTACATACGCGTGTCTATAGTGACACTGACAGCAAGAACAATGTGCTCTCATCCCAGTGTGTGTGTGATACATTGAGGACTAAGTGAATAGAAACACGTGTGTGATGTAATAAAGTGAAACAGATCAGAGCGCTGTCCATTTATCATCTCATGGATTAATATTGGATAATCTCATACTTTTACACATTAACAGCATCAGCAGCTTCCTGCCTGTGTTCCTTAGTTCCTGCATTTTCTGCAGCAATACTGTTGTTTTTGGTCTTAATTATGGGTTTTAATTCTTCATATTTTTAGAAATGTGTTCCTCAATTGTAAAGTAAATTGCTCTACACAGTTTCTGTGTTTGTAATTGGTCTGACACTTTAATCTCCACCCCTGTCACAGGAGCGTGCGTGCAGCCTGTCTGAAATCACCTGGGTTAAATTAATGGGTTTATATCGTGCTTCTTAGTCCAGCTTCTGTCGAATGTTTGGTTAGGTGAATCCCGCTGTAGGAGGACAAGGGTAGTTTATAATGGGTTATATGAATGAGAATATTAATTATGATTATGAATATTAGCTCAATGAATTACTGGGTGCCACCTCTTTAAAAAGAGGAAATATGTCTAAGTTTTTCTTTAGACTAAACAAAGCATTAAATTAGGGAAGTGAACTCTAACAGCAAATCTACACCATCATCACAGCTTTAATGAATCAGAGGAATCAAAGATTACAGTTTAACCTTGTATTTGCATAATCCAGTAAGAAACAAGAACAATGCGGTGATTAAACCATGATGAAATGCATTTCTAAGCTAATAAAAGTGAGGATTACATGAAGTAAAGTGAATCACTATTCTAAACTAATCTAGACTAACTATTGTAAAATCAAAGAATAAAATCATAACAAAGAGGGAAGACAGACGGGGGGAGACGGACAAACATATATGTGGTGGATTGTGAGTGGAGTGTAAGTATGAGGTTGTATTGAATGAGGATGTATTGAATGAGGATGTATTGAATTAGGATGTATTGAATGAGGATGTATTGAATGAGGATGTATTGTAATTTAAGTGAGTCAGTTCTGCTGGTCCATTGTTCACTGGTCCATACCTTTGAGATGCGGTCTGGTTGGACCTGGAGACGTTCTGGGTTTGCAGGAACAACGTCCGTGTGGCAGTATAGCTGCGCTGGCGTGCCACCGTTGAGTTCTGTTTCGTTAAACAGCAGGGTTTCTATTTGCCGATCCACAACCCCTTCTGGGTTGATCGCAGCCGGTTTCAGACAAAGAGGGACCACGGTTTGGTCCACGATTCAGATGTTGGAAGGTCGGCTTTCAGGCACGTTCTTTTGCGTCTTAGGCTTTCACTGCAAGCAAGGTTCTTAAAAAGTCTAACTGATGCAACTACAAATAAAAGAAAAATGAAATGAAAGACTGGAAACACGAGGGAACACGTGTGAGCATGAACGCCCGCGTCCAAAACTAAAGTTTCGGGCAGCGCGTCTTTTTTTAAAAGAATTTGGAGATGCCTTTTGGAGGAGGTTTCTTGGTTGATCATTCTGAGATCATATCGGTGATTGGTCAATGTCTCTGTTTTCAGCTTGTGGGTGTGTATCAAGTGTGGGTGTGAAATGGAATGACATAGACAACAGAGGGAATTCCTAAACATAAAAGAATGCCTAATAATTAATTCCACATATTTAACATATATTATAACATATTTTCAACATCATATCTTAATATATCATCTATAATGAAACAGTTAGATACCAGACACGGCTGAAAAATAGCATAGTTAGTACTTAATAAACCTGAATGTCAAAATTCGGGTTAAGGAATTTTCTTTATCATATGGTTAACATTCAGTACCTTGAACTAAGCTTTGTGATGTTTTCTAGTATTTCAAGCACCTTTTAAATGATAAACATTTTAAAATAGCATTCTGTTGGTTACTGAATTACATGAAAAGAGTGGCATCAGACAGACAATATTTGCAATTTCAATTTCTGCAGGACCGTACGTACCAATAATCCTTTCTTTTGTGACTTTCCAAACAAGCACATGTTCTTTGTTCTCATTTGAGCAGGAGAGCTAGTGTTATTCCAACGTCCTGTGTGACCAGTGGTTTGGGTTCTGGAGGTGACAACATCTGCAGGGGGTCGGAACTCAGAGTTTGAAAACTCAGCATGTAAACATTGACTGACTGTTTCCTTTTTATCGTAATGTAGCAGAGAGGTGATAACAGGAGAAAAACTGTTCTTGGATTCTCCTGTTCCTTTGTTTGGACAGGAAGAGGGAGAAGATCCCCCTGTGGGGCACGTTTGCATTTCACAGTAGGAGACAGACTGTCTGACTCCATTGACTGGTGAAACTAGTGTCCTAGGTCAAAGATCAACTTGGAGGGCTTGGTTCCCTACACCGCTAATGGAGATAAATCCAGGCTTCACTTATTTAGCTTTGTAGTACAAGCCCTACATGTTAAATCTAAATGTTAAATGGGTTGCAGAGTGTAAAGCTAAATGTTTTGAAATTATACAAGATTGGCTGGTCAACGCCCGTCAATCCCCGCCCACACTCCACACACCCCACCCTCCAAGGTCTTCTCCATCCTCGGTGTCTTCATCACTGTGAGTGAGTTGACATACAGCATGCTGGTACTCTCAGCAAATTTAGATTTAGATTTAATATTTAGATTGAACATTTTGATTTAGATTGGACTTTTTGATTTAGATTGGACTTTTTGATTTAGATTAATTTTTCATATTTACACATTTTTAACAATGATATAAAACAAATCAAATGAAAGAAACATTAGCTAAATTTGAGGAAAGTGAGCTAAATGTTCAGAATATGTCAGCTAGAAAAATCAGAATCAGAATCAGAATTCCTTTATTAATCCCAGGGGGAAATTGCTTTTGTTACAGCCACTTAAAAAAATCACAAATAAAAGATTAAAGAAAGAATAAATGTTAAATAAGTCTATCATTAAGTAAAAGACTGTTAAAATAAGGATCAGATACACACACATTAAAGTAGTAAAAAAAAAGTTAGATAGTACTGATAATAATATTGACAAATGTTCTATAGTCTAGTATAGTGAAAGAACTATTACCAAACACAGTTGAATCTCTGAAAATGTATATAATGTGTTGTAAATGTATCAGATATGATCATACATTTGATTAATGATTGCCAATATATAATGATCTTGTGATGCAAGTTGGATTTAGTAAAAACTTGTTTCTTTTTTTGCTTGTAAACTTATAGATAGTAAACTCTTTTACTGGGATGTTCATTGTGCCCATGTTTTCTTCCAGGTAACACACTGCACTTTTTATAATGTATATGGATTTGCCTTATGGTATCATATAGTGTTTGATCTTGTAAATATTTATTCATTATAAATGCAAATTTCAATAACACTGATTAATAATAATAATAATAATAATAATAATAATAATAATAATAATAATAATAATAATAATATACAAATATATACCAATATGATTCAGATATTTACAAAAATAATACAAATATACAAATGTGATTTAGATATGTACAACAATCAAGCTGTGAGGTTACAGAGATTATACAGTTTCATTGCCACAGGCAGGAATGATTTCCTGTGGTGTTCTGTGGAGCACCAGGTTGGATCAGCCTGGTGCTGAAGGTGCTTCTGTGACTGACCAGCACATCATGGAGTGGGTGGGACACATTGACCAAGATGGATTTCACCTTGGACAGGCTCCTCCTCTCTGTCACCACTGTCAGAGAGTCCAGTTTAATCCCCACAACGTCACTGGCCCTGCGGATGAGTCTGTTGAGTCTGTTGGCGTCTGCTACCCTCAGTCTGCTCCCCAGCAAACAACAGCATAGAGAATCGCACTCGCCACCACTGACTCATAAAACATCCTCAGCATTTCCCTGCAGATGTTGAAGGACCTCAGCCATCTCAGAAAATAGAGGTGGCTTTGCCCTTCCTGTAGAGGAAGTCAGTGTTCTTCCCCCAGTCCAGTTTATTGTCAATCACCACTCCCAGGTATTTGTACTCCTCCACAATGTCCACACTGACCCCCTGGATTGAGACAGTGCTGATTGGCCTCTTGGTTCTCCTCAGGTCCACAATCAGCTCCTTAATCTTTGTCACATTGAGCTGTAGATGTTCCGCTCACTCCATGTGACAAAGCTGTCCACAGGAGCCCTGTACTCCACCTCGTCCCCCTCCCTGATACATCCAACCACTGCAGAGTCGTCCGAGAACTTCTGGAGATGACAGGTGTCAGTGCAGTAGCTGAAGTCCGTGATGTAGGTGGTGAAGAGGAAGGGAGAGAGTACAGTCCCTTGAGGGGCCCCCGTGTTTGTCAGACACACAGTGTCTCAGGCGTACATAATGTGGTCTGCCAGTTAGGTATTCCACAAACCAGGACACAATGGAGGAGTCAACCTGCATCTCTGTCAGCTTCTCACCCAGTAGAGCCGGACAGATGGTGTTAAAAGCATTGGAAAAGTCAAAGAACATGACTCTCACAGTGCTCGCCGGCTTGTCCAGGTGAGAGTAGACACGGTTGAGCGGGAAGGTGATGGCATCCTCAACTCCAACCTTGGGCTGGTAGGCAAACTGTAGTGGGTCCAGGTGTGGTCTGATAGATGGTCGGAGCTGCACCAGGATAAGTCTCTCCAGGGTCTTCATGATGTGGGAGGTCAACGCAACCGGTCTGTAATCCTTGGAGCTGCTGGGACGTTGCGTCTTTGGAACAGGAACAAGGTAGGATGTCTTCCACAGCACAGGGACCCTCTGCAGACTCAGGCTCATGGTGAAGATGTGCTGGAATATTCCACAGAGCTGCGAAGCACAAGCCTTCAGTACTCTGGGGCAGACTCCATCAGGTCCTGCAGCTTTTCCAGGGTGGACTTTCACCAATTGCCTTTTCACCTGGTCAGCTGCGTTGTTTTTTGTGAAGGGAAGTGTGGGGGGATGGGTGTCAGTCCAATGAAGTGTGGGTATTCAGGGAGCCAGGGGAGGAGGTGAGAGGATGGTTCACACAGGGGTGTGAAAGGTTAAGAGGAGGGGGGATTATTGTCTTTCAGTGCAGCCAGCAGTGGTGTGACTAGGGGTGACAGTAGGGGGTCCAGTGGCCGCTGTATCAAATCTGTTGAAAAACAGTTTTAGTTTGTTGGCCCGGTCCACACTACCGTCCAACCCTCTGTTGCTGGCTGACTTAAAGCCAGTGATGGTCCTCATCCCTTTCCAGACCTCTCCGGTGTTATTTTGCTGAAGCTTCTTCTCCAACTTTCTGCCATATTCCACCTTGGCCTCTCTGATTGTCTTTTTAAGGCCCCCCTGTATTTTTCTCACCTCCTCCCTATTACCATCTCTGAAAGCCCTCTTCTTATTGTTCAGGGTGGCTTTGATGTCCTTTTACCCAGGGCTTATTGTTAGGGTAACATTTCACAGTCTTAGCCGGGACAGTGGTGTCCACACAGAAGTTAATATAATTTGTGATGCATTCTGTGAGGTTTTCAATATCTTTTCCATGTGATTCACAGAGTGCATCCCAGTTTGTAGCCTCAAAACATCCTCTTAGTGTCTCAAACGCCTCCTCCGACCATCTCCTCACTGTCCTCGTGGTCGTAGACTGGTGTTTCACCAGGGGCAGATAACAGGAGCTGAGATGAACGAGGTTGTGGTCTGACCGACCCAGCGGGGGAAGAGGAGAGGAGCCATATGCATCAGCAACATTAGCATACAGCAGGTCTAACGTCTTCCCCTCTCTGGTCGGACGGGTCACATATTGAATGAAACCAGGCAAAGTCTTATTCAGATGAACGTGACCTGAGATAGCGATGAATGCACTCGGGTACTGAGTCTCTCACCGGGCTATGGCTGAGTGAATGATTTCACAGGCTGATGTTGGGTTAGCAGCAGGAGGAATGTAAACAGTCATCATTAAAACATGAGAAAACTCACGTGGCAGATAATATGGTTGGAGCTCAACAGCAAACAGTTCAATGTCCGGGCAACAGATGCACTCTTTGACGATAATGTGCGCTGGGTTACACCACCGGTTGTTTACAAAAACAACGACACCCCCGCCTTTCGTATTTCCGCTCCCGGTGCACTCCCTGTCCACTCGAACAGTCTGAAAGCCCTCGATGGAAACATTGTCGTCAAAAAATATCTTGTTGCAGCCATGACTCCGTAAAGCACATTAAACTGCACTCCCGATACTCTCTCTGACTCCGGACTAGTGCCGTTAGCTCCTCCATTTTGTTTGCCAGCGACCTCACGTTGCCCATGGCAATCAAGGGGACTGTTTCAACCTGGCTTTGTTAGTTGGCTGTCTTTTACCTCCCCTGCAGCCTCTATGTGTCCTTCTCCAGATCTCTTTGGAGATATTCTCTGATCTGGTCTGCGTACCAGCCGGCTTCATTCCCATCAGCTGATCTCTGGTGTAAACAATGTGAGCATGTTGTGGTGCTTGGCAGAGTCCGCTGGAGGAAAGTAGCATGTCCATCGCACAAAAACTATTAAAAAGTGTAAGTAAGCAAGTCAAATCAAGGAAGTAAATGGAGAAAAATGACATAAAACAAGTTAAAGGTTGAAAAAGTATGAAAAAAGCAGGAGCGGCTGTAAAGGGCAGCATGCACGTTGGTGCATGCACACTAAGTCAGTTTTCAAAAAGGAGAAAAGGACACACGACAATCAAAAAACGGGCCAATATTAGGTTTTTTATGGTTTTTTAATTAAAACGGTAAAACGGTTTTCTTGTTTTTTGTTTGAAAAGGAGAGGAAGAAAAAACTTTCTTTTATTTTTGTTCACAGATGAATTAGGGTTTATCCAATGATACCCAGACCTAAAACACCAGATAACCCTCTATTCCGCTACACGAGTAATAGCAAACTTCCATTCAGAGTCAAATTTATTGTCATTGCACATTTTACAGATCAACAAAATTCCATATGGGACAGGAGCTGGAGAACTGTAGTTCACCAGAAGAGCGGCGCCCCATATTTATATGAAAAATGGGATAACTACAGAAGGATATGTAAGGGGAAAAGGCAGGTTTTAGACTGAATTCCTATTGTGGAGGTCAGTGTAAAACAAAAGTAAAAAGAAAGACCAAAAATCCCACATCGGCGAGGTCCTCAGGGCTTGATCTCTTGTTCTAGAGCGCTTTTTCAACAGAGCGTGTGTCTCGTGAAAAAGAAAATCAGCTCCTGTGATCCCACAACGCAAAGGAACGCTTCTTTGTGCACTGCACCTGAGAAGTCAGCTTAGACGGTGTAGTTGTTATTACGCCGCCTCACTCAGTGGCCTTGTCGTTTCCCCCTTCGTTGTTCGGTCAGCCTCCGTCTCAGCTCCGTCTCATCAGCTGGTGTCGGCAATCATCTGCTTGGCTCCATGTTGCCCGCTCCTTGACCTTCACTGCCGTGTGGGTCGTCAGCTGAACGCGGAAAGGGCCGGTCCACCTCCGGTCGGTCCACCTCCGGTCGGCGTTGTAGATGATCACGAGTCATCAGGCCAAATATCGTGTAGACGATTGGTTGTTGTCAGAGGAAGGGTAGTCTCCACACACCTGGCAACCTCTCTTGGGATCGGTTGGTACCTGAACTGAAGAAAAGAGGGGAAAACAAAAACAAAAACAAAAGAGAGATAGTACCCACCTTTTATCAAACTTTTGACAGGTGTGACATCACATCTGTTGTCCCGCCTTATAGACCCCGCCCATAATGAAAGAAATCAAAAAAAATCTGACCTTGTCTGGCCGTCTCTATGCAGATAAGAGTGCTTTGAACATACGACCCTTGAACTTACCTCTAAGCTTGTCTCTCACACACACACACACACACACGCACGCACGCACGCACGCACGCACGCACGCACGCACGCACGCACACGTCTTTTCCCACAGCCATCAATCTATGTGAGCTAAAAGAACCATTTGTAAGTATTTGTTTGACAAAAACATCAGACTTACCTCTAAGCTTGTCACTCACACACGCACACACACACACTATTTCATCCGTCCCGCCAAGGGGTAGGGTTAGTTTAGTTGGTGTGTGTGTTTTTCAACCAGCACCTGCTTCATATTATTCTGATTGTGTCTGACTTAAAAAATGCAAGGAAAACATTCCCACTCTTACCCTGACCTCCCTCATGACCTTTTCAATGATTTTCTGTTGTAACAAATATTATGACAGAAATTTAATTATTGAATAATGAAAAATAGAAGCAAATTGGTAGGATAGTTTTGTTTTGTAACGTTAGGGAAATAATGGCAATCTATTGGTTTTGTGGACTCGATATCCATGCAAGAATTGGGAATAAGGCCTATTTTTCCTACATTCTGTAAGTCAGCAGGTTGGTCACTTAATCATGAAATATGCCTATAGTTGGATTGGGAATTTAATTTGGTAAAGGTAAAATTTGGAATAAAAAAGATGAGAATAACTTGACTATGCGATTAATTCATAAGTTGAGTTAAGATAATTATTTGTTGAGAAAAGATTTGTGAATTAACTCAACATAGTGGGAAATGAATGAGCCAATATTGGAATGAAGCGCTGTTTTAAATGTATTCTGAGGGGTTTCTGTAGAGTATTTGCATCTTGCGTTGATAGAAATTTCTTAACATTTTCCCCTTCGGTGTCACTCTACACCGCCAAAGCTACCGTGGTGAGTTGGGGTGTAGTAAACTTTTTTCATGAAACGTATCTCAGACATGATAAGGAAGAATGAGAAGAAAAGAGAGGGTTTAGAGTATTTATTCCTTTTAATTAGCGATGCATCAATCATTTTTAAGTATATATATATATATATATATATATATATATATATATATATATATATATATATATATATATAAAACATTAGCAAACAAATTGTTTTTCAAAAACCTACAACTAACATGAATGAATAATTAAAACATCACACAACATACTAAAAGTCTAAATTTTATCTACCATTTTATCATTGTTAAAATCTGAGCCAGTACAGTACGGTAAATGACATTGTGTATTTTTTCAAGCTCAAACATCATATTTACAGAATGATTTTTTTAGCACAAGTTTGGTGGCAACATCAACGAGCAGAGCATAAAATGCAAGCAGATGAGATGGTCTCACTACATGATTAGACAGGTCTTTTAAAATTTCTTTAAAGCATTCGGACAAACCAGATTGGCACAGAAATACTGTGTCGCGGATCATCGCCCTCCAAAGTACTGGAGTGGGGGGTGGGATCTTGTTATTTCCAACAAGTTTTCCAGTCTCTCAATGTCCGTGTCTCTGCCAAAAACATTTATGCTTGTAGACGCTGAAACATTGTTCTCAATAACCTGACACAATAGCTTCATTAACTGAGAAATGACCATTTGTCTCTCAATGTCGGCGATGACTTTTCCAAAGAAGCTCCCCATTTCTGCATTATTTCTCAAAGACAGAATCAAGGATTTTTCCAAAACTCGGCTATCTCTTCCAGGTGTTCGATAGTAACCTCTTTTTCGCCTACCAGCGTGTCATACATCAAAGATGGTGTCGTGGATTTTGGACGTTGACCTCAGACGGAGCAAAGAATCTGCACGGCTGCTCTGACTTTGTGTTCCTCCAGCGGAATGTTGTAGAGGTTCAAGAGACGTTTGATGGCTGGAATGAACTTGGGGGTGTAGAGTTTTTTCATCTGTCCGTGAAAGTTGTCATTGTAGAATTCATGCTCGAGGACATCCAAGCAATCATGCTGCCTCTGGCTAGGATGCTCGATTTTGTATCCGTTGCACGTTTCTCTCCTGTACTTGTCCAGAACGTAGCTGAGAAGATGAAGCACGCCCGCTTTTATTGTTTTAGCGAAGTCGAGGGAGCCAGTGTCAATCTCATCCCCGACGCTACCGCCTGATCTGGGCGGAGTCTGATCCTCAGCACTACTTCCTGCTCTGGACAAAGTCTGATGTAGCTCGGTACCACCTGAATAATTGTCTTCTGACATTGTCGATTCAGAAGAGGAGGAGGTGGTTGTGGATGATGGAGAGGAGTCGGTGGTGTGTGAGTAGGACGCAACCACGACGCAGCAATCTTCTGACATAGGCGATGAGGACCGAGGGTGCGGCGATGGACCTCTGCTGTTCGGTGTGGTTAAAATCATGTCGGAGAAGAGCTCCTCCGTGTCAGGCAACACTGGGGGAGACTCGGGTGTGTCCATAAACACAGCATCCTGGCAATGACTGTCGGCAAAGAGTTCCTGCGTGTCTGGTGACACCGGAGATGGTGGAGGTGCGCTCATACACACTTTGTCCTGGAGCTCCAGATCAGAGAGAAGCTCCTGCGACTCCGATGATGTCAGGGATGGTGGAGGCTCCTCCGAACACTTTGCATCCTGGGAGTGCTGGTCAGTTTCGGGGGTTAGAATTTTAGAGTAAGGCCCCCAAAACTTTGAAAGGTCTTTAAAAGGGTCTAAAATGAAAGATGGTTATTTTTTTTTACCATTTTTACCATCGACTGGAACAACACGTTCCAGTCGCGGCAACTGTGAAAAAGTAGGGTCATTTTATCATTGATTTCTTCCATTTTTTCTGACCATGCTGCAGCTGGTAGAGTTAAAATGTTGCAAAAAACTCCACATTCTGAGTTGAAAAGATCCAGAACAAAGTAATGTCTTGATCTCTGCTGAGGGGTATTGCCTTTCTGCATCTTGTAACTGGCAGGGTAGAACCAATGACCTGCGCCTGATGTTTTTGTCAACCAAATACTCACAAATGGTTCTGTTAGCTCACATAGATCGATGGCTGTGGGAAAAGCATTTGCTTTTTTGCAGGATCAGAAGCAGCTTCTTCTTCATTATCTTTGATGTTTCTAGGGTTGGCTAGTTTTAATACACCTCAGTCATTTGAAGACAAATCTGCCACAGACACCCGGTCTTGCGGAGTTTCACAAATATTCTTCTGATAAAGACAGAGCTCACCCGTCTCATACTTGAAAACATACCCCCAGCTACCACGCCCACCATAAGTTTCAAGAGACCACTCTTGATGCAAAGGAAAAGGAGGAGGTGCCTGAACTCTCTGCAAAAACACTGAATAGCTAGTATGGCTTTGGCACTCAGTTATAGCTTCCAGGAAGGCAGAGACAGGTCAGAGGTCAGGGTCTGAGAGCTTTTCAGATCCTAAAATGTGCTGCTGCACAATCATACAATGGTTAGGATTAGGTTATCTGTTATCTGTAGCCCATTCACACATGAGTGGGAAAATCTGAGGCTAAAAGAAAAGCAGGAAGTATTAATTCGATTCTCCTTTCCTGGAGCAAGGAGAAGCGTAGCTGGAGTTGCAGTGATTCTCAAACTGTGGTACATCTACTACTAGTGGTACGCTGATACTTGGTGAGAAGCAACAATTTGAGAACCACTGTTTACAAGGGCATGCAAGTCAGACGGAGAAGGACCTGCAAGTCAGAAGGAAAAGTGTGGAGCGTGACTACATGTTTTCCCAAGATGAATGCATACAATTGGGAGACGTGAAAAAGCCAAACAAGTTTAACCAAATAAATAAATAATGTTATTTATTCATATAAATTTTTGATTTGTTTTTCTTTGCTATCTCTTATTTATGAAGGAGAAATCTTATTCTATCCTTTATTTATTCATTATTTTCCCCCATAATTGTTATTTGAGACGTAATTTACTTAATTTTGAAGCTAAATTGGTGGCAAAAGTGTCTCTTATTCTGTGTCTGAACCAGAGTTAAGCAAGATTATTGGCCCTTTTAAGGTTAGACAGAATTAAAGTTAAGTTGAGTCGAACAATCATATTGTCTTTTGCTCTCTGCATTTATCTCATTCGTAGGAGTGATGAGCCATAGCACGGTTTGGAGAGCTTCCTTAAATGCTGTTACTTAACTTTAAACTATCTCCAAGCCCGTCCCTAAACGTACGGTACCGGCAAGGCATGGTAAGAGGCAGGCAGCAGTCTCTCTCTCTAACCACATCCACACATACACGCAGCATAGTTACTTACCTGTTTATCCTGTCGTGTCTCCCCAGGTGATGGTGTGGATGATGAAAAAGAGGTGTAGTGTGGAAAAAAGTCTTCATTGAAGCTGGCTTGCAAAATAATAGAAAGTTTATGAAAACAAGCAGAATCAAAAACCCAGGGCAGAGACAAAATCCCTGGGGAAAAAGGGAGGTCAAATCATGTTCTGAAGAAATCCACCTCTTACAATCACATATATGGACTGACAAGAAATTAAAAACCCAACAGGTGGACCCCAAAGCCTTACCTTTTAAGGCAAAGAAGGAAACAACAAATGTTCATTATGGTGGAAAAACCCCATGCACAGCAGAATGGCACAAGAATAAGCAAATTCCACAATTGACAAGCAATAAACATCCCAACAGCAGAGCTACAGAAATAACTGGCTAGGATTTCAAACCCCATATGTTTTAAGGCCACCTATTGAAGGCCTATACTCAGCTTTTAAGTAAAAAGGTATATAGCATAAATCTATATCATATTAAGCAATCAATACACCGTTCGTGGTTCAGGTGGTAGAGGGTCGTCTTCTGATCGAGAGGTTGCGGGTTCGATCCCAGTACCTGACTATGTGTCAAAGTGTCCTTGGGCAAGACACTGAACCCTAAGTTGCTCCCAGTGGTCGACTAGCGCCTTGAATGGCAGTTCTGTCCCACTGGTGTGTGAATGGGTGAATGGGGTTTGAGACAGCTTCAGTGTGGTGATAAAGTGCTATATAAATCAAGTCCATTTACCATTTATTCAATCCGCTTCATTTTCTGCTCAGTTTCTCTATCCATCTATCCATCACAGTAGTCTTGGGTGCACACAAGGCCACCGTGTAAATCATCCACAGCCATAGTTTAGTAGTCCATAAAGTTTTAACAACTTACAATCTCCCATTTCACATCCATCTATTAAAACCGAGCACCGCGCCCACTTCCGGGTTTATCCATCACATGCGGGACATTGGCATCTGACGTCATCGGTAACTTCAGCGCAAATAGTATTTTTCCGTGAGAAAACTAATTTAATTAATCTTCCTGAGTGTGTCATGTTGGCAGATATGGATTAATAATAAATGTCCCAATTTTTATGTTATGGTGGGAATTCATGGGTTTTTAGGTAGAAAACCATGATTATGTTTTTAAAGGACAAGGGGGAGGATCCAAGGGCTATAAAAGGGAGCCAGTCTCTGCTCTCCCTGTCAGTGTATGTCCTGTCTGGGTACAACAAAGCACTCCTCTTCATTCTGGAGTTTTTTTTGATGTTGTTGTTCACTTTATGGATTAAAAGCACTAAAAACATATATCCTGGCTATGCCATCATTTATTTAATCAGAACCACATCACAATCTCATTTATATCGATCAATTATTAAGAACTTCAGGAGGACCCTCTTTAAATCAACGGCGACCCAGATTGGGCCACCAACCCAATGTTGAGAACAGTTCATTTCACTCTTAAAAATGTCTAAACCTAGTGAAAGTGTTCTGTGGCCTTGCACGCTGAGTGCTGGTGGGGGAAGAAAAGGGTTGGAGGGTTATGAGGTATATAATTTTCCTATGATAAAATACGAGTCAAAAATCAGAGGTACGTTGGCCCTCTCCCTTCCTTTCCCTTACATAAGAATACATTTGGATTCCTAAAACTATATGATAAATATCATTGGAAAATCACTTATCTGACCATTTTGGATGTGTCTCCGTTTTCCTCTCTCTTGTGCCCGCCTGCTTTTGTGCCCTCCAGCCTCCTCGACCTCCTCCTCCTCAGCCATAAAGGTCAAAGCCAGGGTCAACTGTACGCTCCTTTTAGAAATTTGAAGATTTGTCCCCACTTTCGCAGTTGGATTAGAAGTCTCTGTCGTCTCTGGAATCGATATTATGTTGAACATCCACAATATGTCATATTGTCACGTGTCTATTTCAATCTATTTCCCCTTTGCTTCCCAGTTATAGTTATGGACAATACTTCCCTTTAATTCTCATCCTTTGAATATACAGCCAGCGACCTGTATATTGGAAAAAACACACAATAACAACAAAGAAGACGAAGACATAGACAAGCGTACACAACAACAAGTATACACATACAAAAACATGGACACTGAACATGAACAGTAAGGTCAGTCAAGGTCAAAGCAAGTCATTCCACTGAAAGTGGTATTATATACTTAATAAAAAAACATTGTTTGGTGCTTTTAAACACCCAGAAAAATAACCTTTAAAACCTGGTAAACCATTTAGAAGGCCCAAAGCCAAAAATTATAATTCCATTAACAAGCAGCAGTGAAATCTGAACACCCCACTACATAATTGGCAAAAACAGGGAGAAGATCTAGTGCCTTGAAACTCAGAAGGAAAGGAAGGTGAAACAGAGCAACATGTGTAGTCAAACAGCCATTCATCAGTCAATCACTCAATGACACGTCCACTGGCACATTCGCACTCACAAAGCGTTTCTCTCAGGCATACATAATGTGTCATCATTCAGTCATTCATGCACCGCACACGTTCATGCTTCAGTTTTCACATCTATGTATTCACAAGGTTTCGCTGTGCGAATGATATTCAGTCACCAAGCATGTATCAAATCAGGTGGACCACTATCCCCTGGCAAGACAGTATGATGCATGTTCAGCGAGTCAAGAATGGTGTCCGGGAGAGAGAAGCATTCCCCAGGAATTGTCCCGCATGTTAGAGTCAGAAAGGAAAGACCCCCAAAGAGCGGTTCCCCTCGCAAGGTTTATCCTTTTTCTGCACATTAAAACCAGGACTTCTTGTTTGAAGTAATTGCCTATGTACTCATAGCAACTAATAGGACAGTTTTCTCAGTAAAAATTTGGTCTTCCCTGCTGTCCAGTGGCTCATGCTGGCAAGACAGTCCGACGCGGTAAGGAGGAGGCACGCAAAATGAAAACAATAAATGTTGAACTAGGCTGCCTGTCGCAAGCAGCTTCAAAAGGGTAAGGATACAGATTGTTTACGAGGGTATCGGTCAAAAAAAATGTCAAAACGTAAACTTGGTTGAGGCTGCAGTCCTCAATCTCCGTCTCAATTTTCCTGAAATTTGAGTAAAAACAAAAGGGTAAAAGAAGAATCGTTCAGAAATAACAAAGGTATTGAAAAGAAAAACGTGTGAGCTCAAAAAACAATTAATGGCCAAAAAACAAAAAAATAAAAATAAAACCTTCAGCTCCAAAAGTTGAGGCAGCACAACAGAGAGCGTTGTCTCCATTGGATGTAACCATATCTATGCATTGTGGGGGTCCTCCCCTCAACAAGAAAATAAAAGGAAAGAAAAGCAAACAAAAACAAAAAAAACCCATTTGTAACACTATTTTCCTCCATTTAGTTTGTCTTTCTCATAAAGGCGAAAACAGTGTAAATAAATGAGCAACATAATGAATAAAAGCAAAGATAAATGATGGGCACACATGGTCTCGTGGCAAACAGAAGGGTTCTGTGTGGAGTTAAGGTGGTCTTGTGTTTCAGCTCGTAGTTATGAACGTGAGTGTGTGACTGTATGTCTGGTCTGTCTGCTTAGAGTGCACCTTCTTTTAAGTGTTTCTCAAAGCGTGTCAGAGAATGAATGATAACAAAAAAATCTAGCGTACAGTCAGAAAATAGAGGGGTTAGTATTGTCCAATCGAAGGAGAAGCTTGTTGGCTATTTGCTAGTTGTCCCCCTCCATCGCAAGAGTTCAAGGCGAAAGTGATATAGCACGACCACCAAAGACTGTGGTGGACTTCATGTGAACAGTCTTATGGCTTGGTATCCTCGTGGCTTGTGAAACAGGGTCTTTTTTGGTGAAGATGTTCCAGCAGACGTGTGATCAGTCTGCAGTTGCTGCTGCATCGTTCAGGCAGTAATCGTGGCGTCCAACCCGCAACTCATTGGTGGGGGGAGTGTCCAACCAACTCTGATGCCCACAGGTTCTCGGTCTTTGATGATGGGGCAGGATGTGTTCATCCCAGAATTGGCATGCGGCCCATTCCATAGACAATGAAGAGTTGACTTGGGACTGAGCGAGTTATTTCGTTGCAGCATTGTTTTGCTGAATGGGAGAGTTGAGTCCTTTGATAGTCAATTTCCTTCTGAAGCTTGGTCCTTTGTATTATGTTGACATTTCATTAGCATAAGGATTGGAGGTGATTTCATTCATTAAGAGCTTTCATTGAAGATGTCGTTGTATCTTCAGGGACAACCGCAAAGCCAACAGAAACTAACAATCAAATAAAAAAAATTACAATGATAACAGTAATATTAAAATAAAATGAAATACTGTAATTGTATGTGTGTTTGTTTGAGTGTGTGCTGCTCATACACATTTGAGAGTGGACCCCAGAGATATCAAAAATGAAATTAAATGAAATTTAAAATAAAAATAAAAACAGTGTGTGTGTGTGTGTGTGTTGCAATGGCTTGGCACTATTCTGCAGGCAGAGGGCAAGGTGAGAAACCACAACGTTGTGGCACTAACGGTGTTAGTTTTGGGAATCTATGTATTAATAGCAGACAAGCATGTTGCGTCTTAATGACGTGACGCCAGGATTGAGTCTGACAGTGTGTGTGTGTATGTGTAAATCATCTCTGTGTGTGTGTCTCTCTCTCTCTCTCTGTGTGTGTGTGTGTGTGTGTGTGTGTGTGTACGTGTCTCTCTGTGTGTGTCGAGGGTTTACACACGTCAGACCGAGATGCACACATTGAAAAAAGGCTCAAAGTGCTGCTAATATCCGTACGTTCAGCTGAGAGAAAGCCGAAACACACAGAAGACAGAGCAGCCGATACACGTCCAAAATGAAAGCATTAAAGCCAAACAAACAAAGGGAGAAATCTGATTCCATTCACACGTTTAAACAAAAATAAAAACAAAGAATAAAAAAAGTAAAACTCACCGAAAGCTTGCCGGTTTCATGATCTGAGTTCACATTGTACCGAGATTGTATCTGCGCATGCATATATTATTTGTTTATTGGATTCTTCATCATATTTAAAAACTCATTTTCTATAAATAGTACTAACTTATCCAATAATATCCCACTGATATCTTCATCTGTCTGTTTGATCCCCATTATTAGTGTTTTACTCCCTGTGGTCTACAGTTTATTGGATTAGTTTAGGGTTAAGGCTTTAATCTAGTTTGATATCGGTACAGAGGTGAATTCAGTACATGGCACCGAGGTGTTTCGGAAACTTTGGTTGCCTGTCTATCCTATGGTCAAGACCTCACAGGCTGTCCTTGGAGGTGCCTGAACAAAATCAAAGTAAATAATGACTGGCCGTCCTAGATGCCTGAAAAATATATCCGGAGCCCGAAGAAAAATATTGGGAACTTATAGTATTAAAAAGCAAAGAAATTCAACCATTTGAGCCTTTCCCATGGCAGTCCTTTCACTGTGTCAAAACACAGAACAGCTGAAGGAGGAGAGAACCTCCAGATGAAAATCAATACAGTACTCGACTGGTTGCCTGTCTATCAACACAGAGCGAATATATATATATATATATATATAAAAGGCAGCTTTACCTTTTTAGTCCAAATTGGTGTTTGAGGGTCAACCAATGATTTGTGGTCCAGTCTCTGTCCGGGAGGCAGACCACCGCGGGGCAGACTCGGAGTCCCATGCCATAAAAACATGGCTTTGGGGTTTTAAGCGCATCTGCTCTCCGGTACTGGTCCGCGGCAGAAGCCCTCCAGAGCAGAAGATGGATCCTGTTCGTGGTCGCCAATCAACTGGGAAAGTTCCATAGCTTAAGCTTTATACAGATAGAGAAGAAAGTTCCACCCTGATGAGAAGAAAAGGAGTGGGTCAGATGCTCCCAACAGTAGCGACGTTGGAGAATGATGAAGAGGTGAATGTATTGAGGAAGGCTGGCGCCACTGATATCTGTCTTGATAGTGTGTGTGCGTATCTGTATGTGAGTTTGAGTTTGGCCTTGAAGGCTCAGGCTGGTGTCTTATCTGTGTGCTAACATGACTCAGCTGTTCAAAAGTTCAAAAAGTAATGCAGTCATCGTGTATTAAAACATGACAAATTGTACACATGAACACACATTTGATGATATGATGATTAATATAATAATTGCCATAACAGTGTCCTGACAAGTCATTTCAATTCAGTGTTCTCTATCAAGGGCTTTCTTGCTCCAGATGGGCGAGTAATTACTCAAGAAATCCAGGCTTTGCTATATATAAGCTATATATAATTTGAGATAATTGGAAAAGATAATATTTTGTGATCGGATCATGTTTTTAATGGATATGTATACCTCAGGCTTAACTTCCTGTTTAAAATGTTGTATACACTATATTTTGAAAAATAATAAATTACTCGGGTATTCATATTTAACACGTCTTAGTATAAATAAATTCATCCAGATATACAATGATTAAAAAATGTATTCACAAATGATAATTTCTCAATTACAAATAATCTTTTTCTAAAATGCATGCATTTGATGCATATAGAATTTAAAGTTGTTCTTACTCAACATTAAACCATTAAAACAAAACAGTTAAATATGCTCACAATTCTTGCAATATTTTACATAAACCTATATGATCAGAACAGTGTTTTTTTTTTTATTAACCTTTTTTCAAACCAAGGTAGATCTTTTCATTTAAAAAAGGTCGCAAGGCACACCACCAGTATGCAGTCATTCTCATCAAAGTGTCTTGAATAGGAATCAAATAAACACAAAAAAGTTTTTTTGATCTTTAATGTATCTTGTTTTGAATAAAAAGTGCAATTAACAATCTGCAGTCATTCTTATAAGTGTTTTAATCAGAATCATATGAACAACAAAAAAATCTCCAATGATTTTTCCCATTTCTTTTTTCAAATATAAAGTGCAATTTACAATCTTTATCTTATATTTATATAATATACTGTATGTAAATATATTATTATTACTATAACTATTATTATTTAGATTGTTAATAATAATAATAATAATAATAATTTAGTTTTTTATCGCTGTGTTTCACACAGAGGCAAACACCAGCTCATCATATGTCCCTCCAGTGAGAGCAGTCCTAATATATGGGGGTTGGTCTCCTCTCCACTTCACCTGCTGTGAAGCTGACTGTCTGTCTGTGTGCTTTGGGATGGGCCGGGGCTCATGGCAGCACAATGGCATAATTGCAGACAATTATTAATTTGTTTTTAGAAATATTTTTTAGACCAATTAGGTAAAAATTAATAATTTCCCACGGCACACATGATGATCTCTCACGGCACCAAAGTGGTTGAAAAACCCTGGATTAGAAGTCAAACAAAGATGCATTTCAATTGAACAAATTGTATAGCAATTTAAATGAGGAAAGGCAAATCTTCACCAGTGTCCCAAACATGAATGTTTTAATGGTAGTTTTTAATAGTATACCGTTTGAGACTGTTATGTATCATAAAAGTACACATTATCATTGAGGCTAAGTATACAAAGTTTGAAAAATGTATTAAATTGACTGCAAGAATCACACATCGGCTCAATGTCCTCTGACATCTAGGATTGGATCGGCTCTTGTGTCCCACAAATTTGAGCAGAATAAACAGGTTTAGAGGATGGATGGGTCAGTTCGTTATCTCCCTGTGATTACGTTGACCCATCCTTATGAGTTAGACTCAGCTCCAATGACCTACAATCTCAACAAAGATGAATGTAAAGGTTTGCAGAAACTTTAGCATGCAGCCCTCTCAAAACTTAAGCCGTATATGATATTTTCTAAATGCATATATCAATATCATCATCAATCCAATTTCCAAGCCATTTGCTCCTTTTCAGGGTCACAGATGTCTGTCTGCTGGTGCTTATCCCAGCTGTCATTGGCACTGGGCGGAGGGCGTATTTTTTAACAGAAGGTGACATGTTTCCAGTATCTAATCTCAGAGTAACTTTCATTACAGAAAAGGTTTGTCATTTGTACTTGAACTTTTTTCTCTGACCGTGGTATTTTGAAGATTTGATTTTTGATCCACTCCATTACAAAAACACCTCACTGGTTCGTTGTGGCAGCTAGAAAACAAACAGAATAATGATTTTGAATATCTGTCAATTTCTGTACGTTATAAACAAAACACAGCATAGCATTTAGATCACTAAACTTGTCTCAAAAGGGGGCAATGGACCTATTTACTGGGTTACAACCATTTACCTGAGTATTGAAATTTTTTTTAAAACCTAAATCTATTCACATTGCTTACAGTACTTGTCAACCCTTTGGTTCTTAGTTTCATAGTGCAACCTATTTCAGTATTTACATACTGTTAAGACTATTGTTTATTTCTGCTTTACATTCATTTACTGATATTTCAAAATGTTTGCCCTACTGTGATGTAACATGATATTTTGGGTTCACCTCTACTTTATTTTTATTTTCAATTTGAGAAAAAACATTTTTTCATTGATTTTGGCCCTGGTTTATTACTAATCTTGTGAACCATTGACTTAAACCAATTCAGTGGGAGTTAAAAAAATAAAAATAAAAAATAAAAAAAAAACTTCTACTATACAAGTACAAGTTAAACACATTTCATTAAAGGTCAATCAGATATTTAATTGAAAAGGGTGGCTAAGGTTTAAAATGACTTAATTGTTTTTTAACACTAACAAGAACTAACATGAACATCAGAATCATACCTTTGGGATTATTTTTCCTGTGTGCTCTGGTAAGTAGTGTAAGTTTTCAACATTCTCATGTGACATTTTTCCCAGAGGAACTTCTCTCTGGCTTTTTTGGCAGTGGAAGGAAACTCTTTCATGGAACAAGAGTGGAGGGATGCCCAACTGCAGGAGAGCAAAAATCAGGTAAAAGTCAAAGAGGATATTTGATTATGCTGATATGACCCGACTTGCCTTTCTGTAAAATTCTCTTCCTGGTATGGATATGGAGGTGAGAGTGACTTCATCACCACTTCCTCTGATCTTTTTGACAATATCGTCATGTTCTGCAGTCTCAACAGGCTCCCAATTGACAGCTAGCAGTAGGTCTCCATCTTCCATCCCAGCACCCTCAGCAGGGCTTCCCACATCTACCTCCCTTAGGACATGTGCTGTCACAGAAGAAACAAAAGCACTCAGAAAGGTGCAAAGTCACCAGCAGGTGGTGCTGTAGAACTAGGCAAACATCCACATTATGCTCCAAAACTTATTCTGGATACTGTATCTACAGTACCTTCTGGATCATCTCCAAAATCGTTCTTCCATTTGACATTGTCTATGAGCTCATTTCATTTAAATTCGTTCAGAATTTTTTGAGATATATACCGCTAAAAACATCTATTTTAACAGACAGATAAGACACAGATGAACAGACAAACGCCGGTGAAAGCATTACCTCATTGGCAGAGCTAATAAGCAGGTCGTAAACAACACTATAATGTAATGATGAATGAGCCATAGTTGACAAGCTTGTTGCAAGTTAAGCCAAACTTATTGTAGCACGACAACCTCCAGGACCAACTACGACTAGCAAGCAGTTATGATTCTGATCCTACAGACAATAATGCCTTACCTCCTGAGCATTAGCATCAGTTCCTTACAACCCTGCAAATTCCTTTCCAATGCAAAACTCTTATAATAAAAGTGTAACTAAACCCCAAAACCACTTTTTTCCCCCTGCTGAATACATATGTATTTGTTAGAAGTGTAGCAAAATAGTTGACTCACAATACAATACAGGGCTCAAGATATGAAATACTCATGACAAAATAAAAAATGAAATAAATTCTCAATGAAGAGTAATGTCAGGGCAAAATTGTTAGTTATGTTTATTAACATATTTACTCATAGACCTTATTCTTTTTAAGGCTTTAAGTTGAGACTTTTCATTTCTGCTGTCTCATGTTTTCTGCTCTCTTCTCGTGGTCAGCTTCCCAAAACACATCTTATCCCTCAGACACAGAGGCATCACACACTCACATGCCTACACACACTCACATAATCACACATACACACCCAATACACATCCATTCATACACACAAACACCATACACGCCACACCTCCAACACTCACGACAATCAGGAGATACCAGAGAACTGGTTGTTTTGACCTAAAGAAGAAACTGTCTCTTTTCACTCTCTTCCCTCACCTCCTCCTCTCTGCCCTCTTTATCTCCCGGGGGGAAGAGGGAGGGGGACTGAGGGGGAATATACGTGATGAGTTAGAACTGTGGGCCACTCGATCATCGGACGTCCGCCCGGGGCGGTCACTAATTTTGTCCATCTTTGTACTCCTTTTTACTTAGTTTTATAATAAACCTTTTTTTTATAAAATCATCAATGCCTCGCCTGGACTCCATCATTCAACCAGAGCAATAAATCATGTCTCCAAATGAGGTCAACCGCAAATTTGCTGGAACAGTAACAAATGTGTAACAAATCTTTGTTGATTAAAAACATTTTGACTGCAAAAGTTGGAGACAGTGTGTGGGAGTGTTTTGCTTCACAAATAAAGAATGAAAACAAATTTACCAATTTAACTGGTTTTTTTAATATTTATTATTTCTGTAACAGCCTACCCACCACCATAGACATCTAGTCAGCAGCATCAGTTCAATAGTTAAAAACAGGATCAACATATTGAACAAAAAGGCTGGCTCAGTGACCGGCTGCACTCCAGAATCACTTGAGGTCACCATAATAAGAGGATTGGAAAATGGAAAACTGTGCTAAACTTTGAAGGCCATCCTCTTCACAGCATTTTGAGCTAAGAAGTTATTTTAGTGAGCGTTTGGTGATACCTATATGTTTCACTGAACAGCTCAGAAGGCCTGTCAGCAGTCCGTTATTTTAATGAACACCTGTGAATGGTTGCTGCGTTCATTCTATTAGAGCTCTTGTGCTGTTCATTTTTTTCCTTTCCTTCTTATGTAGGTGTTGAGGGCAGCCAGTGCATCAATGGCTCTGCACCTCTAAATCATGACACCACACGCCACATTTGACCTTTCTCATGTTTATATTGCCATAGCTCGAGTAACTCTGATTGACTGATCGAGATGACCAATCCATATCTCCATGTGCCTAAATCTAACGAACCACGGCAGGCATCACACAATAATGAACCAATCAGAAGCAACGTAAGGCGGGTGTTGACGAGCAGTCTCTAACTGACACCTCACACAACAGCGCTGACTCGTCGACATGCTTTCAGAAAGAAAGTTTCTAGAGAACTGACGCCATCTGAGATGGTATGTACCTACCCAATTTTGTTCACTGTTTATATTGGGGTGTGTGTGTGTGTGTTATAGTGTTATTTACTCATCTAAAAAACTAACATTTTGTGTGTGTCTCTCACTCACGTATGTATAAGGGTGTGTGATCTGACGATATTAGATCGTTAAAAAGATTAAAGCATGACAATGATCTCCCAAATCACAGAGATCTTAGAACCGTCTGGAGTGCACATGTGCCATGGCTGCGTCATATGTCTTTGGTCCATACACAGCACATCCATACCTGTCAAGTATCCCGTTTTGGCCTGGAAACTCACGTATTTTACCCCTCTTTCCCACCATCTTCCCGTATTAGTATTTTGCAGTAAATATCCCGTATTTTAATGTAATAATAATTCAAAGATGCCTTACTAAACTGAATGCCGTCACTAGGCTTACGAGGTTCTCGCGAGATTAGTGCAGACAGCGGCAACACACCCGGAAACAACTCAGAAAAGAGACGAATGAACGAAGATGTGCCGGCGAAAAAAACAAAGAACTCATGTAAATACTTTCTAAAATGTGACAGAGAGTTTATCTTCCTAAAGAGCAGCAGATGGGACACAGTTACACTTTCTGTAAGATTAGTAACTGAGATTTTAACGTCTCCCACAGCGGAAGGAACAAGTAAGTCAGCATGAAAAATCCACCAATCACAAGTGACACAAATACTGTATACACTGCTTTCAAAAAGAGTTAAAGGATGTAAAGTCTGCAACAAATGTGTATAATAAGTCATTAGTGAATACCAGAGAACCACCCATATGTAATGAAAATAAAATGTTAATGTCTAACTTAAAGACAAGCAATGTGAAATTAACAGTAAATAATGTGTTTACTTGTATATAAACTGTAAGTATATGAAAAAAAACACATGTGCACCATATACCTATTTTTGTTTTTATTTAGGCTGTTTTAAAATTAAGGAATTAGGGCGGGGCGATATATCGAGATTCAAGATGTATCAACTCCTCATCCAGGAGGAGTTGATAGCTCCTCATCCAGCTTTGCAGAAGCCTGATAACGATCCTAATCATTTGAATCTGGTGTGTTGGAAGAGGGAAACACTAAAACATGCTGGATAGTGGCCCTTGAGGACCGGAATTGGACACCCCTGGTCTAAAGGTATAATCAATGTTAAAACAGGCCAAAGTCATGTTAAAAAAGGCCACTTTTTTTTTCTTGATGGAACGCATCAGGTCACTAAAGTATCACTTTTGTCAAAACTTGGCAGCCCTGTCAATGGCATTTGGTATTCGTATTCATATTTGTATGTATTGTCAATGTCATGTTGTGGACTGTATGTGTGAGGTGTGCAACTTGGTGGTAAATGAGTTTCCCCATCAAGGATTATTAACATTTCCTCTAATCTAATCTAGTGGGGGTAGATACGCCCGAATAGGAAGCACAAGCAAGATCAATTTTGAGCCTTGAGTTTGACATGCCTCTGTTATGGCTTATTTGTTTTGAGTTTGTCTTTCATACCTATCTGCCTTGTGCTTGCCAGTCTCTCCTGCCTCAGCAAGAAGCCATACCCATTCCGTCCTTTAACCAGATGAATTGTTTTGGCGTTGTGTGGGAGGCTCTGGCAATCTGCAACCACTGGCAGGATTGCCATTTTCCTCCTAACATAGCAGGATTCACTGCTTCCATCAATCACCAGCACTGTCAGTGTTTCCCCACATTTCTTCACCTGAGAATCCAAACAAAGCTCAATGTAACTTCTAATATCTGTATTTGAAGTCTTATGTGAATGTTTGTGGAGACTGAATTGGTACAGTTCTATTGAGGGTGGAAAGTGGGAGTGTCGATGCCTTGACTCCATTTATCCAAATAAGTCTGTCCCCTGTGTGCACACCAGCTTTCTCTGCTGGGCCTTCCATCACTGTGTTCACCATGTACGAACCACTCTGACCTGCAGACATAACCAAATCAAAGCTTTTAGAAATGGTGGGTAACAAAGCTGTTCTTCATCACTAGAACATTTCACTAAGGTTTTCTTCCCCCCTTTGCCTTTCTTTTTGTTAGAGAGAAAAGGAAAAAAACAGAATATCAACTGTAAATTTAAAAATCAGTCTTAAGGTTTTTGAATGCAGTTGGCAAGAATGAACATTTACCATGTTTTGTCTGTTCTATGAAATTGCATGTTTGCAATTATGAGTGTGCATGTGGGTGATTTCTGTATCATTACTGTACAAGTTCAGTACATATGCCGTTGAATTTTAACCAATAATAGGCACAGTTACCATTTACTGAGATAAAAGTCAGCCCCATGCCATTCACAGGGTGCCTGCGAATGTGGCACAATCGAGGTTTAGACCAGCCATCTCCTTTGGAAGCCTGGGCCAGGACGTGCAGGTCAAAGCCTGACAAAACTGCCTAAAGAAACATACAAAGATATGAAAGCAGTCAGAAACATTTTCAATTGAGTATATGTTGAAGAGCAACTAAATGTAAATTAAGGGGTTTAAATGCAGTAGAGAATATTGAAATAAAGGACAGAGGTGTTGTTTATGTTGTCAATCTATGTCAACATTATCTGTGTATAATTAGTGTGAAATGCAAGGAATGTAGACAAATAATTAAATGTTAAATTAAAGGCTTAAAGAAAGTTGGACTTTTAAGTCAATGCCATTATGATCAATATAAGAAATCCTATGGTGAGATAAACAGAGGACCCCGGTTCGATTCCCCGTGTGGGTCCTTAGGCAAGACCCTTCACGCTACTGCCTACCTCATACAATGATGAGAGACAATGAATGCCATGCCGGCTCAGACGTCGCCCGGCCAAACAAGGTCTGCGTCAGGTGTTGGGGAACCAGAGCACCTCGATGTAAAATGGGCTACTGAAACAAGGCGGAAATGGGCGAGATGTGAGAACAGGGCTCTGATGGAATGCTACTACTCCAGTAACCCTAGCCAGAGGGGCTACATGCAGAGGATGTGGGAGAAATGGTTACCTCGAAACCCACAGTCCAAACTCACGGCGAAACAACTAGTAGCTCAGTGTTCCAACATCCACAACATCCGGCAACTGCTATCACAACTTGAGATTGACGAGGTACAACACCAATGCTCCGGCAACGGGGAGCCAGGACACGAGGTCAGAGGGGAGTTAACACCAGCCCCCCCAATGGAGATTGGGTATGAAGCCCCAATAAGTGCAATGACGCTGAACAAAGCAACGACTGACTCTGAGCAGAAACCTCCCTGAACAGAATCCAGTTACCATCACAGTGGCAGACGTCCAAGAAAGAGCCTCAGGTATGAAAAACTGGACAGCACCAGGCCCTGACATGATACACGCCTACTGGCTTAAGAAACTCACGGCACTCCATGAGCGCTTGGCAGCACAAATGAACCAGCTGCTGAGAGATGGGAATCACCCTGAATGGTTAACCGAAGGGTGCACAATCCTGATCCTGAAGGATCCCTCAAAGGGTACAGTCCCATCCAACTATCGCCCAATAACCTGCCTCTCCCACAACGTGGAAGCTCATGTCTGGCACCATAGCGGCTAAGATAAGCGGGCACATGGATCAATACATGAGCACAGCTCAGAAGGGAATCGGCAAAGATACCAGAGGTGCCAACACCAGCTCCTGGTAGACAGAACAGTCGCTCGAGACTGCAGAACCCGACATACTAACCTGAGCACTGCCTGGATTGATTACAAGAAGGCCTATGACTCATGCCAAGCTCGGGTACTTTGGATCATTGAATGCCTGGAGCTATACAACATCAACAGGACTCTAAGAACCTTCATTGCAAACTCGATGAGGCTGTGGAAAACCACCCTTGAAGCCAATGGCAAGCCACTTGCACAAGTCTTCCATCAAATGTGGCATATTCCAAGGAGACGCCCTGTCCCCACTGCTGTTCTGCATAGTCTGAACCCCCTCAGCCAAAATATCAACAAGACTGGCTATGGATACCGACTCAGGAACGGGGCCACCATCAGTCACCTCCTCTACATGGATGACATCAAGCTGTACGCTAAGAATGAGCGAGACATCGACTCACTGATCCATACCACCCGGATATACAGTGCAGACATTGGGATGTCATTCAGACTAAAGAAGTGTGGTTGGATGGTGACTAAGAGAGGGAAGGTAGTCCATACAGAAGGGGTCTCACTCCCAGAAGGAACAATAGCAGAAATTGAGGACACTTACAAGTACCTCGGAATCCCACAAGCAAATGGCAACCTCGAAGAGGTGACAAGGAAAGCGGCTACGGCCAAATACCTCCACGAGTTAAGACAGGTCGTAAGAAGCCAGCTCAATGGCAAGAACAAGACCCGGGCAATAAACAGCTACGCCCTGCCAGTAATCAGATACCCTGCAGGAATAATAAGCTGGCCAAAGGATGAGATACAGACCACAGATGTTAAGACACGAAAGCTCCTAACCACCACCTAAACATAACTGAAGTGGCGGATATCAAGAAATCCTACCAATGGCTAGACAGAGCCGGACTAAAGGACAGCACAGAGGCACTCATCATGGCTGCACAGGAGCAGGCCTTGAGGACCAGAGCAATAGAGGCCCAGATCTACCCACACCAGACAAGACCCCAGGTGTAGACTGTGCAAAGAGGCCAATGAGACAATCCAGCACATAACTGCAGGGTGTAAGATGCTGGCAGGGAAAGCTTACATGGAGCGCCATAACCAAGTGGCTGGTATAGTGTACAGGAACATCTGTGCAGAGTATGGGCTGGAAACTCCAAGGTCAAAGTGGGAAACACCTCCAAAGGCGGTAGAGAATGACCGAGCCAAGATCCTGTGGGACTTCCAGATACAGACGGACAGAATGGTAATGGCGAACCAACCAGACATTGTGGTGGTGGACAAAGAGCAGAGGAAAGCCGTTGTGGTCGACATAGCAATACCAAGCGACTTCAACATCAGGAAAAAGGAACATGAGAAAATAGAGAAATACCAGGGGCTCAGAGAAGAGTTGGAGAAAACCTGGAGGGTGAAGGCATCAGTGGTGCCCGTGGTCATTGGGCACTCGGGGCAGTGACCCCCCAGACTGGAGGAGTGGCTCCAGCAGATCCCAGGAAATACATCAGACATCTCGGTCCAGAAAAGTGCAGTTCTAGTAACAGCAAAGATACTGCGCCGAACCCTCAAGCTCCCAGGCCTCTGGTAGAGGACCCGAGCTTGGAGGAAAAAAGAGACCGCCCGTGGAGGGTGAGGAAGATATTTTTTTTATAACATATATATATACAGTGCAGCAGGTAATGTCTTCATGTTCTGGTCCTGATGGGCTGAAAACCTCCTTCCAGAGGGGAGAGATTTATATTTATCATATTTATTCTTTATTCTCTATCCATCCTTATTATTCCTCATACTTTATATTTATTATTATTATTATTATTGTTGCTGGCATGTTTCTTTGTTTTTTGTTTCACGCACCGACTACCAAGTCAAATTTCTTGTGCTGTCCTAAAAACTGTACTTGGCCAATAAAACATTTCTGATTCTGATTCAAGCCAAGTGATTACAGCCTTGCTACGTCTGACCAATCAATGGAGAGAACTGGCAGAGCGTCTTTACAGTAAATGGAGGAACAGCTTAGGATCTTATACATATATAATGAATATACAGTAAATCCATGATGACAGTGGAGAGCAACAGTGTTAGTGCAGCGCACCAGGAGGCAGAACTTTTAGTACCAACCAGGTTGCTGAAGTTTAAAATGATGAATAATTAAAATCCATGATTCAGAACAAAGACAACCCTGTTGTTACAGAAAATGCAGGAATGAGAAAACTCGATGGGGAAGCTGCTGACAAGGTGAATGCCCAACAGCTCAAGATTATTTATTATAATAATCCATTGGATGATAAACGGACAGCGCTCTGCAGTTAAACTTTATTACAGCATACACGTATTCAAGTAGACCTCTATCACACACACTGGGATGAGAGTACATTGTGCATGTTCCCGCTGACAATGTCAGCCCCAGCATATGAATGAATGAATGAATGAATGAACTAATGACTTCAGCCATCTGCGCATACGGATCGACACACAGGCTTCATCAGCTGACTGTCCATCAGATATAAATCTATATTTTTCTATCTATCCATGTAATTGGTAAATAAAAGGATTGCATTTAGAAATTAATAAACTTTTTCTCTTTAATGCAGCTGTCAGATCTGCACCAACCAGGATCATCTAACAATGGGCAGGTCGTTTTCTAAGAGATGATTGGACAGGAGGCGGGGCTTTAGGACTCGCTAACATTCAAGCCAGAGCAAAACCTGGTCGCGACCAGGTTAGCTGTTCAGCATTAATTGCCATAGTGATTAAGCTCCAACGAGCTTTGTAGGACAACACACACTGATTAAATCCCGAAAGTTAGCACAATAAGAGGTAATCTAGATTCGTAGCATACCCCCTAAAAGGCTGAAATGTATTTTGAGTATCATTAAGCCTAGCATAAAGCAAAACCGATTTGAAAGGCAGCAGAAGCTCAGTCCGTAGAGACATGGGTTGGAAACCGGAGAGTGGCCAGTTCAGGTCCCAATGCGGACCAAAATACGGAAGTTGTTCTGGTAGCTGGAGAAGTGCCAGGGCACTTCTCGAGCACTGTCGTAGACAAGAATTTGTGCACGCAAATCCAGCTGAACACATTATGCCTCTGCTTTAAGAGGAGGTGGGCCTCAATGATTTCTAATAGGGCCTTTTTTTATATGCTTTCTTGTGAGAATTTCTAATCTTTCAAAAGGCAATGCTATAAAGATCATGCAGAAAGTTTTTTTTCCCGCAACTTTCTCACTGTTAGTGATAGGAGAGAGAGAAAATTATCAAACTACACTAGGGCTTTGTGCGGTCTACTTCAGCAAACAGAATGTGACTGCTGAAGAATGTGGATGACTTTTACAACCCCTAATGGAATGTTGACATTTCATTTAGACACAGCTTATTGTCACATCAATTATATGCTAGCAGTTTGAAGTGGAAATGGCAATGTTTGCATTTACAGTATAATTTCTGAGTATCATCTGGTGGGATTATTTGTGATTACTTGCTCTTCTGTAGTCTAAAATCGATTTTGATCATGTAGTTAAAGTGCAGCATTGTCCGATGCACAATTCAATTTGTAAATACCTCTACGGCTATGTTTAGATCAGCTGTTTATTGATATTGGAATTCAAGGTGAAATGTATTTCTTTGCTATAGAAGCCATATCCTTTGCCTAAGTAAGCTAGGTGGTGGACAAAATTTAAGAAATACCACCTGGACACCAATATCTCACTGATGGCATGAGGTAAGGAGGCTGTAATATATGTGCAAAAAAAAACATAGGACTATTATCTACTAATTTTCAGTTTTTGAGTAAATAGGAGCAAAAACGTATCTTTTAGCCACACCTCTTCATACTCCTTCGCCCTCAGTACCAACAGAAACAGGTGTAACCCACACGACTGGATCTTCCTCTGAACCTGTTGTAAGAGAAGAAATAACTTTTAAGGTTTATTCATTAATTAGGCAAGGTTTATCCTGCCTAATTAATGGGCTCCACTCAGACAATGATCAGCATGAAAAAGTGTGGAACATGAATAGGTACAACTAAATAACAGTCCTAAAATAAAAAAAAAAATGTATCTTCAGATAGGCAAAGCCTATATAGACGAAATACATTTTTTTTTTGTATTTCAGGATTCTTAGCAGTGCTGCCGCACATAGATATTTTTTCTTCTTGCTAATATGGAAATCTCTCTGTTGACTAGAGGTGTTGTGGTTGTTTATGTGGTTTTAGATGGGGCATTGAAAAGTCCTTGTTTATCTTCTGTTCAAAGAACACAATGTTTCATGTCTTAATCATCTTAAAATGCAATGTGTATGGTGTGCACTTTTTTAGGTTGATTTAATCACCACATTTTTCTCGTTTCTTATTGAATTATGCAAATAAAAGGTTAAACTGTAATCGTTGATTCCTCAGATTTATTAAAGCTGTGTATTAAGGTGTAAATGTGCTGTACGAATTACAGTACTTCCCTGGTTCAATATTGGGTTTAGTCTAAAGAAAAACTTGTTTACTCTTTTTAAGAGGTGGCACCCCGGCATCCTTTGAGCTAATATTAATAATCATAATTAATATTCTCATTCATATAACCCGTTATTAATAACCCTTATTCTCCTACACGTTGATCCAAAATATCAGTTTCAGGTATTAAGGTATTAAGTATTAACCCCGCCGCAATCATTATATTCAGGCCGGGTGCTGAGTCAACCGCTTCAATTTCTCCACACTTGTCACCAGACTGGTTACACAATATGTACAACTGTAACATCAGATTCCATTCTCAACCTAAAAAAAGTCTACTCTTCCCCACCCCTTCCATTGTCCTACCTTGACTCCTTCTTCCCTGTCAAGTCAAATTGATTCCAATCATTGTTAGTCTTATGTTTGACCACCAGGTGTAGGAATTTGGCTTGACATAAACACATATACATTTTTATTCAGGTTTCTGCTGTGCCATGCATAATGCTATTTTTGGTTGCACTTTTTGGTTCCATTACGCGTGGCTCTTATTGAACAATGCCTTGACCAATGAGAATGATTGACACATCATTGCAAAGTTGAGAATCTGTAGAACTTGGTGATATCAAACACTATGGGACTGGGCTTAGCCCTGGCCAATCAGAGATGGGTAAAGGAGGGACTGGCCATTTTACACACAAGCACTATGTGCCTCATTGGACGAATTTCTCGACTGAGACGTGCTGTTATACAGTGTCTAAATGTGATCTGATTGTAAATAGCAAATTAAAGTAGCTCTATAGTCTATGAGGTTAAACACAGTTTACGTGTTTTCCTCAAAGGACAAGCTGCCCAGAGAGGCAGAAGAAACAAATGTGAAAACAATCATGTAAAAACATTGGTGAATTTTTTTGCCCATTGTTTCTTTATTTATTGCCCATCTAAGGGGACAATATACTTTTATTGTTTGTTTTTATCCTGTTTTAGCTTAACTTTCCGTGTAGTTTTATACAATGCACTGTAAAGTGACCTTGGGTGACCTGAAAGGCGCCGGTTTCCAAATAAAATGTATTATTATAAACCATGACCTTTCAATTTCTCTTAAATGGGTCCAGGAGGGGTTGTCTGTCTTTCTGTGAAAACCACAAAAATGAATGATTCTTATCTTATGACACTGACCAGGTGCAAGTCAACATTGGCGATGTAATCCTCATTTACTTCAAGCACTCTGTCTCCATTCATGAGGCCACTCTGCTCTGCAGGACTCCACTGCTTCACATTTGTGATCTCAAAAGTGCTATTAACATCAATCTTTAGGCAGAAACCAAAGCTCTGACCCTCCATGCGTTTCAGATGGCACAATCTGGGCACCATGTTTTGTTCTGTAAACAGTGTGAAAACCTTAGAAAAAACAAATAGCTTCAAATTTTGTACGAGTGCATCAAATCTCACCGAGATCATCAGTGATGACCAAAGCAGGATTGTCAATTCCTTCCTTTGGATTGAAGGTAAAGCTATAATGAAGAGGGGAAAAGTTGATAAACCAGTTGAGCCATCTTTAAGAAAGAAGTGGAACATAGTTTCATGTTCTCTTCATATTGTGGCAAATCTTTAAAACTAATTTTCAAAGAAAAAAAAAATCAAAACCCTAAAAAGAAAAAACGGCGATACCAAAAAACTAAATCGTTGAACTGTTGATCATCAAAAGCATTAACTGTTCAGATGAAAAAACACAAACAGCTCTGTTTTAAGACAATGTAATGTTCAGGGTAAACAGACAGACAGACAAGAAGTCGGGCCAGTGGAATGTACTATAAAGTGCTCATCTGCACCAGGTTTATCAGGGTTTTACAATCATAACTGTGATCATACTGTAACTTTTCTAAAGCACAGGTTTAAAGCAAAGATTGTGTTGATTATGAAATGGGAACATTAATACTGACACAAATGAGCTCACCTTGGAAATTCCATTGCATCTTGACAACCTGTTAAAAAAACAGTGTCACTACAGGCCAGAAAAGGAGTTCAACACCAAATTCAAAATAACTCACTCAATTAGTTTATAGCACCATTGTTGCATATGACGGACAGCTTTAATTTTCATGTAAAGTTAGATGTATAGTGTTGTCAAAGAGCAACCGTAGCAGTGGAGGCAATCAATGAGGCAACCAGGCTCCAGAGTTTTGATGCATCAGGTTTTTGTCTTTTTATTTTCCATTGGCACCACAAGCACAGTGCATTTCAATCTCCACTCAACCCACTACTGACCAGAATTGAGGTCCCTATATACAGGTGCATCCTTAATTAGCCTGTTCCAAGCATGGGGTGACATTTGATTTACATATTAAAAGTACAACATAAATATTTACACAAATAATTCTTAACAGACACCATCATAAACAATAACCCTCTATTAATATAATTACCCTTATTCAGATCCCCTAAATGATTAAACTAATTATTTACATTGATTTCTAAACATCAAGTTCCCCTGTTCCTTAGTCCCTCTTGGTCTCTCCCACCCGGAACTCTAAAAAGGTGTCCACAGCCCCAGGGGAATTCTTTCACCAGGACACCACAGGAAAGAGGAAGAGACCATGCACAGGTAAGCATTGCTGTATATTGCATTTCAATCACACCCAGAATAAGAGAACATATTTAATGGTTTTATCTATCATGTCACTGCTAAGTTATTTATCAATTATCTTAAAATGTATTTTCTGTTTTTATCACTAGATGAATGCTGAAACCCTGTGGCCTGAACCATGTGCTTCATCACCTGTCCTCATGATGTGAATTTAAGCAAATTCATTAAATCAATACAACAGAATGTGTCTTCTTAATTTCATTAAGCACTGCCAGTCTGTTCACACAATTTACCATGTATACATTATAACAGTCCATGTGTAACGTCACCTCGTCGTTACATTTCCTCCCCCTTCTCCGGCAGTACAGTACCTCCATTTTCATGTACTCTGGAAAGACAGTCTGCTACCAGGTTGTCCTTTCCAGCAATGTACTATACTGTAAAGTTGTAAGGCTGCAAAGAGATATACCAACCGGTAAGACGCATATTGGAGTCTTTCATCCTGTTTAGCCATTGTAGCGATCGATGATCCGTCTCAAGAAGGAAGTGACGTCCCAGCAGATAATACCGTAGAGCACTAATTGCCCACTTCATTGCTAGGCACTCCTTCTCCACTGTTGAGTACCTTGTCTCTCTGTCCTATAGTTTCCGACTCAGAAAAAGAACAGGGCGCCGCACCTCCTCAATGTCCTGCAGAAGCACTGCACCCAGGCCAACACCAGAAGCATCCGTCTGTAGTGTAAACGGGCGAGAAAAATCCGGACTGTGGAGAACAGACTCACTTGTGATAGCTGCCTTGAGGTCGCTGAACGCTCTGTCACATTCGTCAGTCCACTTTACTTTGTTCGGTGCTGAGGCTCTGGTGAGTTCAGTCAATACGGCTGCTCGAGAAGCAAAATGAGGAACAAATTTACTGTACCAACCCACCAATCCAAGAAAAGAGCGCACCTTTTTCTTTGTGGTCGGCACAGGATAAGAATGGATAGCATCCACCTTCCCCACACGAGGCTTGACAACCCCCTGTCCAACAACATGGCCTAGGTACTCTGCCTGGTGGCGTGCAAGTGCACACTTGCCCGGGTTAATGGTTAGCCCAGCATCCTTAATCCGGTGTAGCACCTGGCGAAGGTGAGAAACATGGTCCGTCCAGGAGCGACTGTAGATAATCACATCATCCAGATAAGCTGCTGCAAACTGTGACACATCTCTCAGCACTTGGTCCATAAGTTGCTGAAAAGTTGACGGTGCCCCCTGGAGACCAAATGGCATCACCTGAAACTGGAATTTGCCATAGGGTGTTACAAAAGCTGTGAGCTCTTTTGTCTCTGGTGCAAGGGCCAGCTGCCAATACCCTTTACTTAGGTCAAGCGTTGTAATGAACTCTGCCCTTCCCACTCTTTCCAGCAGTTCATCAATACGAGGCATTGGGTAGGATTCAAGCTTTGATACAGAATTCAGGTACCTGAAGTCAATGCAGAACCTTAATGAACTGTCCTTTTTCGGAACCAATACCACCGGGCTGCACCATTCGCTGGTTGACGTCTCAATGATGCCCATCTGCAACATAGAGTCGATCTCCTTCTTAAGCCGTGGCACCAACCTCTCCGGGATCCTGTAGCTCTTGCGCTTGGGAAGAGCATCCTGCTTAAGGTGGACTTTATGCTGGACCAGGTCTGTAAAACCCGGCTTGTGTTGGAAAAGCTCCGGATCCAAAAGTACTCTCACCTCCTCCTGCTGGACCACGGTCAGATGCGATACATCCACTGCAGCATGCTCAGCGATGTCGGGAAGAAGTAATGGCTCCTTTTCATCCTCTTCCATTGCAGGACAGATGAGAAGGTTCTGGATAGACTGCTCAAAGGAAGGCTCCTTAAATGCTTTCAACAGGTTAACATGAAATACCTGATGTTTTTTCTTTTTATCATGCATGTACAGTTCATAGGTGACCTTACCCAGACATTTCGTAATCTCATACTTTCCCTGCCATCTTGCCATCAGCTTACTGTCATTGGATGGGAGCAGCAGCAATACCTTTTGCCCTAGATGGAAAGTTCTTTCTCTGGCACTCTTGTCATACCAGGTCTTCTGGCTCTCTTTCGCCGATCTCATGTGTTCATGTGCCAGTGCCGTCATCTGCTCCAATCTGTCCCTCATCTTCAGGACATAGGCCACCACATTGTGACGCTCAGCCTTTGGTTTCTCCCAATGTTCTTTCAGAAGGTCAAGTGGGCCTCTCACCTGCCGACCGTACAACAGTTCAAAGGGGGAGAACCCTGTCGACACTTGTGAAACTTCTCTGTAGGCGAACAGTAGGTAGGGAAGCCACTGGTCCCAGTCTGACCCAGTTTGGGATACAAACTTGCGTAACATATTTTTCAAAGTTTGATCAAACCTTCCAACCAAACCGTCTGTCTGGGGGTGGTAGGGAGTGGTCTTAATGCGCTTTATCCCCAACAACTGATACACCTGCTTTAACATCTTAGAAAGAAAATTTGTGCCACAGTCAGTGAGAACTTCCCTAGGGATGCCTACCCTTGAAAAGAGCTGTAGAAGACAGTTAGCAACGTGTTTAGCTTTCACAGCCTTAAGAGGAAAGGCTTCGGGGTAACGAGTGGCATAGTCACAGATTACTAAAATGTATCGATTCCCTGAGCTTGTCCTCTCAAGGGGACCCACTACATCCATGCCTATTCTTTCGAATGGTGTATCTATGATCGGCAGTGGCTGTAGTTGAGCACGGGCTACCATTCTAGGGAATGTTAACTGACATGTCTCACAGGATGCACAGAAGTTTTTAATATTAGTATACATTCCAGGCCATGCAAACCTACTGCCTACCCTGCGGAGAGTTTTTTGGAACGCTAGGTGGCCTGCCCATGGGATTGAGTGACCCAGCTCCATTACCTTATATGTAAGGCTCTGTGGTACCGCCAAAGTCTCAGCTTCACCTTGACGCTGGTAAAGTTTGCCATTTTTAATAACATAGTCTATGTCAGAGACACAATTTACTTTGCCATTCCTCACTCCTTCAACCTCTGAGACCATTTCAAACCATGGTTTTAGTGTGGGGTCAGCTTGCTGTAGTTTAACAATATCAGAAGGGACAACCTCATTATTAACCTGTTCGGGGCATGCTTCATCAACCTGGATTCTGGCTGTACTCCACAATTTTTCTCTCCTTTTCTGGGCCTTTGACTTACGTCGCTTCACTGGTTCTGATCCGAGGTCAGAATGAAAAAACGGTAACATTTCTAGGGTATTTCTTTCTTTCTGAGCCCTAGTCATTACACTATTGCATACCGCTGGTTGGGCACTTTGAACTGGCCTATTAACAGGACGTTTGTGGTGTGCAACTTGTCTCTCCTGCTCTATTAAGTCAAGCAGAGTTGGAACATCATTACCAAGAACAACTGGATATGGAAGTGTGGGCACTAATGCTACAGTAAGAAGATAAGTCTGACCCCCTACTGTAAGATAAATCTTCGCTGTGGGATACAACTTCTCATCCCCATGTACACAACTAATGTTGGAAGTCATCTCACCCCACATTTCCCTTGGCACTAAACTAGGAAGAACAGCAGACTGAAAACAACCCGAGTCAAGAAGAGCCTCCTTTCGTTGGCCATTTACTAATGCAGGAGTAGTAAGTGCTTCAACCTGAACTGGAGCATGTGCTGGGTGGGTGGGTCTGGGAAATGAACATAGAAGAGAGGGCTTCCTTTGTCTGGTGGCAGGGCATGTGTATTGGGTGTGACCAAACTTATTACACTGATAACAACGTATGTCTGGCTTGGATGCAGAAAAAAATTTCTTATTGCTATTTGGTTGACTAGGGGAAGCTTGTCTAGAGCTAGACTGATGTCTGACCTGAGAATGACCACTCCTCTCACCCCCATTGGACTTACATCTGGCAAAGCTATTGTCTCGGCCCAAGGTGGTTTGTCTCGATCCCGTTCCTGTTCTGGCTGAGAGGAAAACCTCTGCAAGACGGGCAGCCTCCTCTGCAGACCTTGGGTCCCGTTCTCGGATCCAGACTTCCAGCTCAGGTCCCACCATTCTCAAAAACTGCTCCAGTATTAACATCTCTGAGATGTCTTTAACTGTGGAAGTCTCTGGCCTTGTCCATTTATTGAACAGATCCTTCAGCCGCACATAGAGTTCACGGGGGGATTCACCTTGGTTGATGTCCAGGGAACGAAACCGTCGCCTATAGGTGTCAGCTGTAATCTCATATTTGGCCAAAATGACATCTTTCAGTTTATCATAGTCTTCCGTGTCAGCAATATCCATGTGGACATATGCACTCCGTGCCTTACCAGTGAGTAGAGGGATCAGCTGGATAGCCCACTCTTCTTTTGGCCAACGGCAGACAGTAGCAATCCTTTCAAACGTCGTCAAGTAATGTTCAATATCCTCACTATGAGAGAGAGGTAACAGCTTTGGCTCACGTTGGATGCTAGGTGTCCTCCCTGGGGTAGGTTGCTGTAGCTCCTCCTGCTGCTGGAGTTGGTTTGGAGCTCCACGATGATAATCAATGTCATCATTGTGTCCGTCTGGACCAAGAACTCTGTTCTCATAGTCCTCTTTTAATTCTCTCATCTGTGCTTGAATCTGAGTAAACTGGTGTTGCATACTTCTCCATCTTTGGTCTTGGCGTCCAGACTCCTTTTCCATCTGCTGGTCCCTTGATGCCTGGGAATGGACCAGAGATTTGACCAAGTTTGTCAACTCCTCCAACCCGTCCGGGCTGCTGGCTGCTGATGCACCTTGCCGCTCTGCTGAGGTAGCTGGTTCACCATCATCTGGCTCCACCATCAGCTCCCCTTTCTTTCCTCTGGTCATGGTTCCTCCTTAAAGTCCTGTTGCATCCCACTTCTGACACCACTTGTCAAAGAGCAACCGTAGCAGTGGAGGCAATCAATGAGGCAACCAGGCTCCAGAGTTTTGATGCATCAGGTTTTTGTCTTTTTATTTTCCATTGGCACCACAAGCACAGTGCATTTCAATCTCCACTCAACCCACTACTGACCAGAATTGAGGTCCCTATATACAGGTGCATCCTTAATTATCCTGTACCAAGCATGGGGTGACATTTGATTTACATATTAAAAGTACAACATAAATATTTACACAAATAATTCTTAACAGACACCATCATAAACAATAACCCTCTATTAATATAATTACCCTTATTCAGATCCCCTAAATGATTAAACTAATTATTTACATTGATTTCTAAACATCAAGTTCCCCTGTTCCTTAGTCCCTCTTGGTCTCTCCCACCCGGAACTCTAAAAAGGTGTCCACAGCCCCCGGGGAATTCTTTCACCAGGACACCACAGGAAAGAGGAAGAGACCATGCACAGGTAAGCATTGCTGTATATTGCATTTCAATCACACCCAGAATAAGAGAACATATTTAATGGTTTTATCTATCATGTCACTGCTAAGTTATTTATCAATTATCTTAAAATGTATTTTCTGTTTTTATCACTAGATGAATGCTGAAACCCTGTGGCCTGAACCATGTGCTTCATCACCTGTCCTCATGATGTCAATTTAAGCAAATTCATTAAATCAATACAACTGAATGTGTCTTCTTAATTTCATTAAGCACTGCCAGTCTGTTCACACAATTTACCATGTATACATTATAACAGTCAATGTGTAACGTCACCTCGTCGTTACAAGTGTATACACTATATATTCATTCATTAATTTTCAGACCCACTTATTATACACTATATATTTAACATTTAAATACATACAAATATATATAAATACACATATATATATATAAAATTTCTTTAAACAATAATAAAAATAAATGTTTCCATTTGATGTATTATATCAGCTTGTTGCAAGAATCTTATCTGTAGTCCCTTAACAGTTCATTTAAAAATATATATATTGTGATTAAACAATGTGCACGAAAATAATGGCATGCCATGTAACAACAAAATCAAATCACTGAAGTCCTTAAGAGCACAGCTTATGAGCACAGCTATTCTTATTAAAGGTATAAAAGACGATTTTCCCGAAGTTTAGAAAAGAAACGCTCTCTGCATATGCAGAGCACTCTACCTGCTCAGGAGGAAGAGCGTGCACAAGCCCCGTTGTCCTCGTGCGCAGCTCTGTTTACAAGTTGGAGTCGGCATCGCTCATACAAGCTTACCTTCCAAAAGAATATTTTCACTTTTCCCACGATGTCAGACTCGCCACCGGTTAGTGAAAATCCATTTTCAAAGGACCCAGTGCGCACCGGACACAAGCATGAGCACGTACGGCGGCCTTACGTAAACATATCATCAGAATGTTTGACAGTTAGAAGGACCAATAGTCTTGATGATCCACCCGGAAGTTGAAGCCAAAATAACATCGTCCACAATACCTCAATAGCTCAGGCAAATGGCTCATGTTTCCTTTTTTTTTTTTACCTCCTTTAGCCTAGGAAACACTGATGCATCCTTTACCAAAGGAGACAAGATAATGCTGACCCACAATTCCTTGCGGTGACAATATTTAAAGGGAAACGCACACCGAGCGCTTATGGAAACTCACGATAAATAACGGAGATCATGTTATCAATGCAATGATATAATCTAATACCTAAATATTATGATACGTAAAACATATCAGATTATAACTGACATAAAACAGACACTGTGGTTCAAGAAAAAGGGATCGGAGACTATTTTAGCCACATTATGTTTTATTCAACATAATTCATATTTGTGAGTGGAAGTTGAGTGTGAGCAACCATTCTCAATGTGAATTTCTTTTCGTTTCACTTTTGTTCCTCGTAGCTTGGTAGCCTCTTTTCCTTTGATTTACATTCAAACCTTGTGCTTTTTTAAGATTATATATAAAGTGTTTTAAATGAGCTTTTAATAGTCCATTTTCGGATATTTGTAGTTTTTTATCCACGGCAGACGTCACTAACCTTTGCGGCCTTCACCTAGTTGAAGTGCGTCTGATTGTCAAAACAAATGCGATCGCCTTACCCTAACTCCTCTCTTAACACTTTTCCTTAACCCCGTGATGTCATTCATGAGGTTATGGAAAAATGGATAGAAAAAGAGACAGGAGGGACTATGGCAGCCATGGTTTCCGTGACAGAAACCAGACCTTTTTTACGCGCCTGCAGTTACACGCCTTTCTCTGCACGTATTCTCCGGTCCAGGTTCCTGACACGCCCACCGCGCGTAAATCAACCCAAAGTGTGTAAGTCTGTCAATGAAGGTGGTCTGAAGCCAAGGAGGCGGACTGGGCTATGACGTCATTTTTTTGGGGATGTCATGAAATCAAGAAACATGGAGTTTTCCTAAAGCTTGTAAATGTCATTGAAATCTATGAAAACAATAAAGCACACTTTCAATTTGAAATGCCTTTGTTGAAAAACAATGTAAGAAGTAGATTTGTTTAGATTATTGCAGTGTGAGGATTGGCCGCAATCTCTCTTTTCCCCCCTCATACTAACATTAGATCAACGTTAATTTGTGCGGAAAGCCTGATTTTAATAACTTCTTACATTCCTGCATCATTATCATCATTATCATCTGTCATCAATGTTTCACTTGTTATTTATTTTTTTTACTGTGATTAAACTGTGAATTTACGTGGGACACAGTGTTAAAATAGTTGGACATCAGTCCGAGCAGCATGGAGAGAAGTGAGGTGTGTCAGAGTTTCATTGACCAAGCTGCAGCAAACACGCTCACCTTGGGTGCGCACAGCTGATCAGCTCTGCGATGCTGCTCCCACCGCCCTACCAGGAAAAGGAGCGGACGGCACGAGTAAAATATAATGAGATGTAACACATTTTGTTCTGTCTAGAACTGGCAAATGTGAACATATTAGAAATGCTGATGGTCATGTTACGCCCACATTTCAGGGTTGCTCCACTCAAATTGCGTAACTGAGATGAAGGCGCGCAGTGACTGACCTAATTAGGGACAGAATAGCATGCAGCCAAAAACAACTCCCTGCCCATGCGAGGGAGAATATGGCCCATAGAGAGCATTGTTATTTCTGCTGCTCGAAACACAGCTGCTTTTGATAAGAAATTATTTTGTAACATGTTGCTCCACCTCACATTGACGGTGAAGAGGAGTAATTTGTGTGTCGTTTCTGTGAAGAGTTATTGATGCTGGAAATCTAAATCTATGAATATCCTTCCAACTTTACTGTCAGGTATCGGACTCCGTGTTATATGGAATTAATCTTTAACAGAGACTTCAGTGCTCCTCACTATGAAGGGGTGGGGCTTTCCATACATGTGGATAGGGACCCCTGTGAGTGTGAATCTGAGCTAAGCAAATTTACATTTGTCTCAAAAATAAACGCACATGCCAGCCGATCCACAAATGCACTTTACACAATTCACAAGCACAACTGAAGATTTAAACATAATAATTCATGATAAATACACACACACACACACAAACAATTTATAAAACACATGTAAACTGTGTATATATTTGTGGATCTGAAAAATACGTGAAAATCTAAAAAATACGTAAAAATCTGAAAAACGAAAAAATACATGTGAAAATTGTGGATATATTTGTGGATTTGTAAAACACCTGATAATTGTGTATATATTTGTTTCTCCCTATACTTGGAAGCATTGTCATTATGTTTGTTATAATACTGTACACACTGCCGAATTGTAACTGATTTTGTAAATCATAACAGTTCCCTAAAAAAATGCCACACTTGCCCAGCGGCTCTCACCATTAGCAACTCCAGAGTAGAAGAGAGTCCAACCGCTCTCGAGAAGAATCAAACCTACAACACCATCCGATAAAGGCAGAACTATATATGTTTTAAACAAATTCCAGACATGGGACCCTGATTTTAACCTTTTTCTCTACAGGAAAGGGACTCATGTGCCTCCATCTGACATGTTTAATCAGTAATGTAATCATCTTTCAAGGGAAATGTTTATAACTCTTCACATTCCATGATCATTGATCAAAGTGATTCTGTCTTCTTTTGTTATGCTTAAAGCTAAAATAATTAAAATCAGTCATTTAAGGGATAACCATTTGAAAGTCATTTTTCAAGGGTTCATACAATCTGCACACACCCATCCTCCATTTTAGTTTTAATAAGGTAACACCCTATCTAGTTTTATGACTCTTTGTTTAAAAAGCACATGTGGGGATAGCAGTGTCGGCCTCATGGGGGTGCATTCGCGGGCAATGCGGTGTTACGGTCCAAATAGTACCCAAATAAACTGGTGACTGGCTATTAACTGTGAGCCTGGTGTGAGGAACAATATTAGAACTTCTACCATTTGACACTTTTGCAACAAAAAAATACAGCTTTTTTTAGGGTAGTAAAAAAAAATTTGCACGTTATAAATACCGCTAACAGCAGCCATCAACACACACGGAAGTTGATCATAAGAAATGAGGGGTACCAGTAGATTTATTACACCACATATGTGCATGTTTTACGTAACATCCATTTTTTGGTTTTGATTTATTAATGTATTAATAACGTTTCAATTCACCAGTAATGTGACTTATGCGTTGCTTCTTTTTATGTCCGGACCTGCTGCAAAAGTCACCAGTTTATCTGGATACTATTTGGATTATGACACTGATCGATAAAGTAGATATTTAGATTCAGACTTCCAGCATCAATAACTCTTTAACGAAACGTCATCGACACACAAATGACACCTCTGCCATCAGTGTGAGGTGGAAAATATGATACAAGATCATTTTTAATAAACACAGCAGAGTAAAAGTCCGTCTGTCGGCCCTCTTTGTGTGGTGAGACTAAAACATGAAGCTGTCGTCCTAGTTTTCCTTAAATATCCAAATATAATACAAAAACTCTGAAAAACCAACCCGTTTTTTTTTCTTTCTTTTTTTTCCCGGGGGCAGTTAATTTTTATAGCTTTCCATGGGTAACCTTTAAACGAACTCTAGCATCTTTAATTTGAGAACTTGTTGGTTAAACTACCCATTGACACCCAGGAGTGGTGCCGTGTGAGAAGGAGAACCAGAACCCATCCAGGCCGACAGTATCCCTGTGGGCCCGTACAGTGAATGAGTGGAAAACATCCTCAGAAAAGCGCCAGAAAAAGCTTTTTCCACACACTGCTGGTTATGCAGAATGAGCTGTCATCATCACGCCTGTTCAAAGGAGGTTAAAACTGCACGCACGAGCAATTTTGGCAGAAAGGTGGTTTATAACTTAACAAATTCTCTCAATTGAAAATTCTAGATTCATAGTCCATAATTTTAATTTTGGTAAACTTTTATTAATTTCATTACTTTAACTTTCCATTTTTATTCTTCCTCCTCCTCCTCAGAGCGTTAGAAAACCCCTATAAATCACTCAGAATGTGTATATACCATACATCCGTGTTTATAATGTACATTTTGTGTGATACCAATGAGTCCAAATAACTGTGAATAATTGTGAAACTGCCTAATTTATCATCATGTTAATAGCCTGTAAAAGATAGATGGCACCTCTGGCAACAAACATATTAAAATTAATAATTAATATTTTTGAATATTAATTACCATTTGTTCCCCTACAATGACAAAGCAGTGAACCACAACTACCACACAGTGTAATGATAAAACTCAATAAAATAAGGAGATTTCCAAATTTGTACAAAAGCTGGTAGAGTAGAAAGTTTAAACAGTTAGTTTTGGCTCACATTTTGATAATCAAATGACTAAAATCCATGTGTTTGAGAAGCAAAACCAAATAAGCCTACCTGTGAAGGACTTCATTGGGTCTCAGAGAGTCTCTGTGAGACCGTAAGAACAAAGTTCACAAATAATAAGTTCGTCAGCAGGTGAGGTGGCAACACTTCTCTGCAGCCTTCTGGGTTAAACATTCACTCTCCACTGTGGGCTGAACGGGACACTTTGTCATTAGAACAGACAGCTCCGTTAGAAAGCAATCTCAAATCTCAGCAAGCACATCAGCTGCTGTCACATCAGAGATCACACATTAGGAAAATAAAACAAATAATAACTAGTCACCTGACAACCCGTGGACACTCAAGCAAGACACTGAAAACCTGATTACTCAACAGGCTCTGCACAGTGCATGCAACAACAGGATCATGGTGATGGCGGCAAACCTAAATGGAGAGCTCAAACACAGAATGAAGAGTGATTGGTGTATCAAAAGGTTTGAACCCCTTAATTCCTGAATTTATATAGTTTAAGTATATGAACAGTTTTTTTTGGGTGTTTTTGCATTTAAGTAGATGGTAAATTAAGATAAAATTGGTAATTTGACAACAGGTGTGTTAAAGTTTGCGCCGACAATTTTCAAAATTTGGCCAATTTCCCATGAACACAAAAAGGAGAGTATCTCAATACAAAATAACACAATAAAAAATAAAGCATGCGTCTTATTGACTTTTTCGAGCAAGAGGCCAAAACAGAAGTTTGTGAAAATTCCAAACATTTTTTTCCCCCCCATATTTAATTGTCTTCATTCTGTAGAAATCTATTGATAATTTTTGATGTCCTACTTCTCTAGATGATCTCCAGCGATTTTGAGCTGGTCAGTGAAACGCCCTAGGAGGAGTGCGTTAAAATACGTTTGCCCCATATTAAATTCTCTCCCAATGTCCGTATTTTCACATTGAGCTAGTTTAAGGCCCGGAGTGATTCACATTTGACGCAAATCGGAGTTCGTATGTGCAAATGGGAGCATTTTTCAAAAATTTTATATTGTGTCATTTTTGCCCAAAATTCACGGCCCTGCAAACACCGTCAAAGTTATCAAAAATGAATGGATCACTTTCGGTGTCCCACTTTTCTAGATGATCTCCAGCAATTTTGAACCCCGTCAGTGAAACGCCTTAAGAGAAATGCGTTAAAATACAATGTGAGCGAAAATAGCAATATTGCAATTTTCAATTTTTAATTCAAGATTCTGGACTTCCTGTGCATTTTTTGGTGTGGTCTTAATAATATTTTTTACTTGTCTTGTCTACTTCTGTGTCAATTTTCATGATTCTACAATGAATTGAATTTTTTGGGATATTCCTATCTTGTAATGCATTTGTGGCGTACTTGCGGGCGCTGGCGCATCAAATAAAGTGTGCAATTGAATTTTGTTTGAATTTTTGAGACTCTACATAATGGTTCAGTGGGTGAAAAGTAGGTGAGATGGTTCCGACAATGCAATCGTGAGGATCTTCTGTACACTCCAACAGCTAGTCCTCCTGCATGTTCATTAGACAAGGTCTGGCAACCCAGACTTTAATAACTGAGGAAAACAGCAGTCTGGCACTTCATCTCAATATGGAGGTTTATTTAGCTCAGCCAAGGTTATCAGGTCTTCAATTCTTTAGATTTCAACAGTGTTTCATTTAGCTCAGGCCAGGTCAGTCAGCTCTGAAATTCTGCACAACTGCACTCAAACAAGGAGATCCTACCACACCTCTGCCAGGAATAAGAGGAAGAGGCCCTATATGTCTGTCCTTTTCTAAGGAAAGAAGCTATTCCTAATCTTTCCTGTAGAGAGCAATGTTCTCACCTTGACTAACAGCCCTCACATCAACACCCCTGGTTTTTGTATTGGCGGCCCACCAATAAACAATTTAAAGCCAGGGTCTATGAATAGCTACAATAGAGTTAATAGTAGGGTGTCCATTTGCTGATTGTGGCAGACGATGCATATTAGAATGATGCCTGGCATTAAGATGTGTTGTTCTTCTGAGAGAGTTATCAGGGTGTACCTTAAAGGGGCCCAGTTGGAGGGCAGAGTTTAGTACAAATTCTTGCCCTGGTTGCTGCTCATCATCCATTGATGGGAGCTGGCTGGACTCGTTTGGAGATTCACTTTGTTGCCACTCGTAAAGATATCCATCCTCTTCTGATATTGATTGAGCATGTGCCGGATGAGAAGGTATTGTGCTCAAAAGTGCCCATTGATTGCTCAGGAATGAGTCACCATTTTTCAGGTAACAAATGCATTGTTTGTGCACTTTGGAGTGTTTGCATGAAGCATTTGTGCTGAGAATAAAGTGTTGCATGTCTGTCCTGTTTTCTATGACAATATTCTAATTGCTTGCTGCATGACCAACTTTGCTCCGTTACTTATTACTGTATGTATTATATTCAAGATTGTTTTTTCTCTAATCAGACATAGAGCAGACACTATGTGACAAGACGAGATAAAAAATTCTTTCAAAAATGGTAATAATGTCATATTTTGAAGAGAGCACAGTGACATCAACAGTACCGTTCTGAAAAGTTAAAATATATGCAACTTCAGCGTTCGGGGTCGCCACACATAAATGTGGAGGACTCAGAAAAAACTTTGCAGACGGGAACGCAGAAAATGTCTGTTTCTGTTTGGTGAACTGAATTTGTAGAGGTGTTTTGATATGGTTTGGGTATAACATTGAGCAGCTAATGTCGTCTTAGTTATTGTAGTTAATTATTCAACTTCTGTTATTTCTCTTATTCCACTTGTCTTATTTCAGGGAAGGCCTCCTCCATCCTACACAGAGTAAGGTAAATGGCACTTGAACCTTTTTATGAAACAATAAAAACAATGATGCTGCAGGAAAGAACCTATGAGGATATTTATTCTACCATCTTCTCCATGGGTTTGGAAAAGTGTGTCTCTGTTTCCAATGTGAAAAGGTGTTGTCAGAAATATCAATTGACAAGTCAAATTCCTCGTGTGTATAACATACATTACTTGCTCAACAAAGTTGATTCTGATTCTGAAAAGGAGCTGCGTGAAACACTCGGCTGGAAGATCAAGTTGCTCGAGCTGTTCAAGAGGTAAGTAAACGCAAGTTGTAGTAGTAGGTCATATCTTAATGGCTTTTCTTTACTCATGATGTAAAATTTTTAAAAATAAAGGAAGACGATATTACTCTAAAGGAAAAAAAGAATTAAACATTGATTTGGCCGATATTCTGTCGGTGGATGGAGTTTGGAGGGTTGTAAGCTATACCTGTTTAGCTTAGTGAGGCCTTCAGAAAGGATAATGGCCTATGCCCTCATTTTTTGTCAGCTGGAGAAATTTCAGACATATTTACATATTACAGTATTAATTTGATTCCATTGATTATTTGAGTGACAAAAAAACAAAACAAAACAAAAATGAGTAAAATAAAACAAAAATAAACAATATTTATACAAAAAATACACCAAATGACTCAAGAATCACACTACAATGGCAACAAAAAACAATAATTATAGAAAAAAATGCACAAAAAGACAACTGAAAGATAAAAAAAAAAAACACAATGATGACATTAAACCAGGAAAATTGCACCCACATTTTGCACCTGCAAATATACCCCTCATGCTCCCACATGACTGCATACTTCCGGCGGGCACTGTACTAGTTATTATAATTACTTCAGCCACTGCTTGTTAACTGCTTGTTAGAATCAGTAAATGCGACCGTTTACAGACGAGTCCATGTCCGCTCTAGCGGTTAGGTTATGTTATGATTCAGTCCTGTCTGTCAGTCTGCCATAATAAATATTGTCAATCAGGAGAGGATTGACATGGAGGACAGTTCTGTGCGGTTCTCTGTTTTCAATCTGTCATGCAGCATTGACAGCATCGGACGCCAACGTTTTGTGAATGCATGGAATTGCCATCCAGTTGAAGGTATTTTATTAATTGGATCCAGTAACACATCTTCAGTGACCTCTGTCAACCCCCTCAGAGAAGCTGTGTGTATATAAGCATTTGCTAACTAACACTGCTTCCCCTCAAAAAGTGATCCTTTAACTACTATGCATTTACAACATTCTAACAATACTGAACCTTAGCTCCTAAAACCAATGTCCATAATCTGACAGTCCAGAGATTTATATTTTGCTTAATTTTTTCACCAACTTAAAAACATTTTCTTTTATAACTAATATATATTGTATTCCTTACAGTAAAAAAAGTATGAATGAGAAGTTAGATGGTCTGTAAATGCACAAAACATTTTCCACCAGTACTAAAATAAGCCTAGTGAGTAGGCTGTGCAGATGTGTGTATAAAAACAGATATTGTTTTCCTTATGTAGGAGAACAAAGGGTAATCAATATTCAAAAATATTAATTATTAATTCTAATATGTTCATTGCCAGAGGTGCCATCAGTGATGGCTAGTGCATTTTTCTCCAGGGGGGGCTACAACTCCAAAATAGATATACACCAAAAACAGGTTTTGTGTAGCTTTGAACAAATAAGTAAGGACAATTGCACTTACAGAACTGCTTTCAAACTAACCACATTTATTGTTATTGATCCCATAAACAAGTAAGAACAAATATAGTATATAATAGTAATATATACCAGTGGTTCTCAAATTTTTTTGGCTTAAGTACCCCCTTTCTCTTGTTTCTGAATCCATGCAGCCCCTTATGTCCAACTACCACATTTTGCTCAGAATACTGTGAAAAAACAACTATAGCATAATGATGGAATGAATGAGTGATAACACATTTTAAAGAATCTCATTTTGGAAATAAGTGGAAAGAAACAATATTTAGTGCCTCATGAATAGATTTATTTCTATAGTTTTTATCATTTATGGTCATCTCCCTCCTGATGTGGGACCAGGAGAATGATCCTTGTTTTTCAGATAATGTTCTAATCAGTATTATTTCTATCATCATTTTGTGTGTTTTCTGTGTCAATGTGTGTGTTTCTGGTTTCATTTTGTGTATTTTGTTTTTGTGTGGGGTTGGTATTATTTAATTTATTCCATCTGTCTGTTTCTTATGTCATTTTGAATGTTTCTCGTTATGTTTGTGTAATTTGTAGCAATGTGTCTTTGTTGTTGTTTTGTGTGTTGCTGGTAATAGTAAGTATTTTAATGTCTTAGTGTGTGTTTTTGGTGTCATTTTGCATATTTTGTTGTTGGTTGTCTGTTCTTTTTATTATTCAGTATATTTTTATTTGGTGTTTTTATTGTCATTTTGTGAATTGCTGGTAAAATTTAGTAGTATTATCATTTTGAACTAAAGAAATAAACATTATAAAACCCCATATTTTTAATGCTTTCATTTGTTAATTTTCCTTCTCTCTCTCTCTCAAGTACTCCCTGTAGTGCCATGGCATACTCCTCAGGGTACACGTACCACAACTTGAGAAACTCTTGTATATACAATAGAGTGAGTGTGTGTCAGGGTTATTATACTTCTTGAAATTTAATTTGTTTTGTTTTTAATTTTTTTTTTTTTCAGATTTTACCTTTTTTTTTTTTTTCCAGTTTAGTTAAACAATTAAATAAAAACGGGGGTTAAAAATAAAGTGGTAAATGAATATACATAATTTAAGATGTGAAAAAATTAAATTCAAGACCTAGTTTACAAAATATGTACATAGTCAAGATTTGAAATCATCAAATGTAGTTTGTTCATGTTTCTTTGCCTTCTCTGAAAGTGCTTTAAATGGGTCCTACCTGTCTTTATCCATGCTGAGTCAGCAGGGAGGCAGGGAAAGCAGAATTATTTAATTTCTCTTTCTTCATTTTGCTTCTCCTTAACGTCCCACGGCTTCACCTGTCAAAGCCACTTTATGACGAACCATGGTGGGAGGAGGGTGTTGTGTAAATGTTCCGGCTGCATTCAACTCTGCACAACTGCAGATAGTGTCTGGACGCAGGTAAAGTGCACCCAGAGACACTTCATTCATCATCCATTTCACTCGTATTTTAGAGGCATTACTGTGAATGCAAAACTTTGAACGAGAGTGGATGGTAAAGATTTTTGCGCCCTAAACAGGAAACACGTCATCACCAATCAGACACAGATGAACGAAACAACTTCACACATCATTAATATCTATATAATATTTATTCTAATGATCTAAATACAGATATACATTTGTTTCGTAGTATTTTTAATTCATTATTATTTTTTATTATTTTTATTTCTCACTCAAACGAGGGCGGCGAGTGCCATCTAGAGTTTTTAAGTGTCCGAGATCACTTTACTTTAATTGTTACAGTTCCCTGTTTTTGTGGTGGGTTCTTGACATCAGAATAGAGGTTTAATAAAAGTTTAAATGTCAATAAAAACAGCATTTACAGTATGTACATCTTTATTTTACAGGCTATTAACATAAGTACACGAATGATGATAAATTAGGTAATTTCACAATTGTTTAGACTCATTGGTATCTAGGGTTGGGCACCGAGAACCGAGTTGGTTGATGTGACTCAAGAGTCACATCAACCAAGTCTTCACAAAACAAACTTAAAACTGTACAACAGGCTGCTATCCAGATGAGTGTTTCCTCTTTATGAACGTCATTAGACCAAAACAAGAATGTAGATAAACACATCAATTCCACAGTCCCTCATGGGTTACTTGGATGAAAAGGCATTATCTTTCTCCAGCATCTGTAAAGTCTGCCGGACACCTTTCTCCACACGGCGGAAATGCAGCCTCTTCCAGAGGCTTGGTTGCTGCTGACGTCCCCACTCCAGGTCCCGGAGGAACACCTACACAATGAGCAGAGGGTCACCATGAGGTACGCAATAATCACAATTATCAGCTGTCAATGTCAAAGCACGTCTAAAATACCCTAACCTGACATTCAGGGTCATTCTAGTCTGTACACCCTAGACAAGTCGCCATAGTTTACTCATACAGGAAATTTTGGGTAATAATGAATGTGCCCATTCAGTGCTGGAGGAAGTAGAGTACCCAGAAAAAGCCTTAGGATTACAGCACCTTAGAGCATCTTTTATTAATGAAAAATGTTATTACTCATTTCACCTATTTTTTGTCATTTTAAATTTTCTTGTAAAAAATGTAGCACTTCCATTTACAGTATGTAGTATTTTTATTCCTGTTAATTCATGTAATGTTCATGTTAATTCCAATGACAAGCTATCAGCTAACCAGAAAATGTTCTATGTATAAAAACATATCACATAATCTGTGAGCACCCATAAGTTCAAGCATATTACATATAACGTATGAATCATATGGAAATTGAGCACACATTTTGGAGTATTTGACTGGTTCCCTATCCACGCCACCATTAATATTAAATGTGCAAATTATATTTAAAAGGACAGCCATTTGGCATACCCCTCTGCATGATCAAAAAAACTACAACCCATACCAAGGGTGTAGGTTTGATTTTTACATTGGTGGGAACGTAGCCCCCCCACCCCCCCACCACCACATGCGCTGCCACCAGGGAGAAAAATGTTTACGTTGTTAAGTGGTGTAATGACAATAATGTTAATGACAAACAAGGAGACTGTCTATTAACGATGTCTGAATTTTACTTCTGTCTTCAATCTTTTCTATTTTGGCGATATAAAAAACTACAATATTGCCTATATCAATAGTTTTATTATTAATAATAATAATAATAATAATAATAATGAATTGGATTTGATCAAATCTTTTGTTCCAGCTGCCAAAAGAGCTTTCAGAGGAGCCTGGCATCATGTTAATATGTAAATAAAACCAGAGGTAGCTACAAGTGCAGTGTTGAGTGGGCACACATAATTTAAAAAGAGGATCAGGAAGAACATGAGACAAAAAAGGTTGGAAACCACTGATCTAGAGAACTCTGGACCTCCAGTATGTGGCCATAGGAGGACAATTTACTACTTGTTATTTTACTGTAATTGCAATTATACATGTGTATCTGGAACAATACCATAGACTAAAGTGTACATGCTGAACTTTTGACTAATATAAAACCATTCAATCAGAATACTAAAAAAACTGCACCCCTCTTTATTATTTTTTTTAGTAAAGTAAACAGAACAGAACTTGATTCTGTCGAATATAAACTGGAATGTATGAAGCTCTCCTCAGCCTCCTGAATACCTCACCTGGACAGCCGTGCTACCAACTGGAGTACATTCAACCACCACCGGTACACATCCCCATTAACACACACACCCAATTCAATGCACACACACTTAAACCTACACAACCTCGGACTCAACTAACTGCACAAAGTACCTCAAGTGAACACACAAGCTGCAGCACACAAAACACACACCTGTGTATGCTCACAACACAGACACACACAAATGACCAAACCAAGCAACACCTGCGTATACTAACCAAAGTAAAGCACGCAAGTGATTTAGCAAGAGAGCGATTTTGATTTTTCAAATCACATTTATTTTCATTCAGTACAAAAAAAAAATCAATCCAGAAAAAAAATATTGCTCAGTTTAAAACAAATACTTTGTTGTTTTCAACAGAACAGAGCACACCTTTTTGGGCCCACATTCCTAAAAAACTTTCAATGTTGTCACAAGTTTTAAAATAAAAAAAAAATTGCCTTCAGTCTAGTTTTCAACATCCTGGTGAAAACCACCACCGCATTTTCCTCCCCACTCCCACTCCTACATCAACATAATTTTGTGTTTTTACAAATACAATCAAATCATCAGCATATGCCCTCAGCCTGTGTAAAAAAAAGATTCAAGTGCCAACGTGTAGAGCATCCTTGATAGCGCGCAGCCCTGGCGAACTCCCTGCTCTATTTTAAAGGGGGCTCCCAAACCACCATTTATTTTTAAAACACTCTCAATGTCACCGTACAACACCTGAATCTTGGCAATAAAACCAGAGCTGAACCCTAGAGCTTTCAGCGTGTGCCAAAGGTAAGAATGCTCAACACGGTCAAAAGCCTTTTCTTAGTCCAGAGAAATCAGACCGAGTTCCAAACCCAAAGAACCATAGAGTTCCAAAAGGTCTCAAATCAAAAAGACATTATCTGAAAGGAGCCCACCAGGCACACAGTAAGTCTGGACCACGAACTCCATCACCCTCCAACGGCCTCCCTTCTTAGGAAGCAGAGTCAGTACTGCTCTCCTGCAGCTCAAAGGTCGACGTCCCAAATTAAGGCTATCTCTATATCTCTGTTATTTGTAGAAGTCTGCAGGCAGCCCATCAATACCAGGGGCTTCCCCCCCTGCATACTAGACAGAGCCACCTGCAGTTCTTTGGCCAAAAGGGGGCCTCCAGCTCTGTCTTCAGCTCCGTTGGGACTTGAGTGAGGCAGCTGAAGAATGTCTGAGCCTCTGACTCTTCTCGGACCTAGGTTCCATATAGGGTTTCATAGAAGGAGGCGGCATGCTGCCTGATCTCTGCAGATTCTGTTAGTAGCTGTCCAGTGCTGGAGCGCAGAGTGTGCATCAGCCTCCTTGGCCGTTTTTCCGCTCCAGACCAAAGGTGAAGTGAGAGGGAGCGTCCATGAGAGCCACATTCTGAAACCGAGACCTAACCATGGCTCCCTGTGCAGAGATACCAGCAGGTCAGACAGGGTAGAGCGTTTGTTTTTGAGAGCTTCAATAAGCTCTCGCTTTCCTGTGGAGTGTGCCTGACTTTGGATCTCCTCCACCTCTCTCCAGAGCCCTAAAGGCTGTTTTATGCTTGACGCATCAACGTGCTGCGCGGAAATGAGACGCACAGAATCTGCATGAAACAACGCATGTTTCTTTTATACTTCGTGCTGCTTCCGCTACCAAACTGCAAGGAGCAGTGTATTACAAACACTGCCAACCACGGTACAAAAGTACAGTAGAAGAAGTAGCCGTTGTTTACAACATGGCGGCAACGGCTAGACTGCATCTACTTCTCGAAAAAGAGGAAATTTGTTCTCATTTGTTACTACCGAGACGGAAAAGAAAGTGAAGGTGGTCGACCTGTCCTTTAAATCGTAAGAGCCAACCTGCCAGGAACTACAGTCCCTGTAACACACGTGTTCCTGGCTGATGCTGCATTTTCTCTTCAACATAACCTGATGCGGCAATTTCCAGGCATACTATATATCTATCGGTGATCATGTTAAAAATGTTTTTGTATGTCAAATGTTAACACAACATAATTTTTTTTTTTTTTCTTCTTTTTATTTTTTAACACTTTTAGAGTTGTATACTTATGCATTCTGTGTTTTTTATTTTTATTGTGCGATTCCTTTCTTGTAACATATTTTTCCCTTTTTCTGTCCATGTATGTGTGTATATATATATATGTTTTTCTGCTGCTGAAACTCTGCAAATCCCCCCTTGTGGGATAAACAAAGGACATATCTCATCCTCATCTCATTGTATTAACAGGAAAAAACCTCAACGATGCCCAGCAAATCTACACGACCGCCACTACCATACCAGGAGGGTGATAGAGAACAACTTCAACATGATGGCGAATCCTGGGACAACCGATGGAATTTCACCCACAGAAAACTGAAGGTTGTGAAGGCCTGTGTAGCCCTGCGCATTTAAAAAAGCAGCACAGATGCTGCCAGCTCCCCAGCAACTAGTTCCATCCCTCCCAGATTCACAGACTCCTCTACACACACGGGGGTGATCCTGTGAGTGGAGGGCAGTGGTAGCAGGCCACAACAACTTGTTGGACATTGGCCGTCTCAACAAAGCACGAGCTCGCCGAGCTACACTCTCAGCTCCAAATGATCTCAGGTCATTGTTTTTGACACCACAGGGACTTTTTCCCTGGCAGGAGAATGTAATCAGAAAAGGTATGCTGAACAGGAATGAAGAAAATACAGGACTGCAGTGAATTTTAAATACAAAACAAAATTTTGTATACAAATACAAAACTTCAGCACATTGTAACAAAATAAATAAAATATCCTAAAAAAGAATTGCACTTCTTTGGCCCCGCTGTGATAAAATTTGTCTAACTCTGATATAAGTAAAGAACAACATAAAAATCACTCGAGTTCAATAGGGGAAAAATAAACACTTACCGCCTCTAAAAGTAGGAGACTATGGTTCCACAAATGAGGAGATGGAAGACACATCTGAAGAGGCTGAAGGCAGCCATGATTTTCCGTACAGCTCTTCCGCGTAGTTAGAAAAATGTGGAGGCGCTCTACGCGGAAATGTTTCCGCGTAGAGAGCCAACTCGGGGGGGGGGGGGGCGGCTGCAGAAATTACGTCATTTGTACGTACGGAGCCGCGCAGACCTCGCGGATGCGTCAAGCATAAAACAGCCTTTAGAGATTCATCCATGTCCCTGGTGACATTCAGAGTGTACTGAAGACACAGCTGTCTGATTTGACACAGCTGTCTGATTTGGACATTTCCAAAGTCCCACTACTACTGTATAGAACAAAAAGTAGACCTATTGCTACTGTGGGTCTGCCAGAAAAGATTAAAAGCCCTTTTAAAAGCACTGTCTGATAAAAGATTTGTATTAAAATGCCAATATGCACTTCTACACCGTACCTGGACCAATGAGTGGTCAGAAAAACCAACAGGACTAATCTTGCACCCTTTGACTACATATATATGACCTGTGACAGCTGGTTTGCCGTGCAATGAGGTCAGCTGTACTGTCTCAGACTTGAATTAATATGCCTCCAAACATCAAAGTTCAAAAGTCTCAGTTAATTCAAAACAAACTTTTTTGAAGCAGTATGTGACGCTGTGATTCGTGTCCAGTGCTGGATTAATTAAAATTCCAACCCAGAGATAACAGGACGTCATTGCTACAGCCTGACAGAACATCGCTGAGCACACTAAACAGGCCCACTCTTTCACTGCCCACTGTGGGAGCATAGATTTCATAAAAAACTATTGGAACACTCTCAAAAACAGCCCTAACTTTTAAAATGCGCCCTGGGAAAACCTCCTCAGATGGGTAAAAAAAATCTTTGGCGAAAAGCACCCCCCCACTAACATTGCTTTTATGGCTGAGGTGAACTTGCCCCGCCCACTCCTTCTTCCATTCAGAATCTAGCTCAGGCAAGCTGTGTGTCTCCTGAACAAAAACATAACATTTATTTTTTTTGTTAGCATTAGGCTATTAGGCTGAAGAAAGAGGGCCGTTTTGCAGCCTCTCTGGCACCATTTAGGTTCAGTGTGCCAAGATTGAAGTCACACATAATTCTGAGTAAAAGGAATAAACCAGGGAAAACAAAATAACAATGGAAGGAAAAGTAAAACTTTATCACCCTAATCATCTTGAGATGCCTGTTTCCTAACCTTGGTGAGGAACTTCCACAAACAAAAAACCTCTTGCTCAGGTCCTGGACTCTTCATGTGATGGAGTACAGAGTCATGGAACAGCTGGAGGTTAGAAAAATAGGCATCTAGTCCGACTAACCTCATACCCTTGGTATCCTGAAGAAAAGAATGTATTCTCTGGCAGGAATACCAGAGACTAACACTCTGCACATGTAACTCTGAGTCTGGAGTGTGCAAAGTGTACTCCTGTGAATCTGTGTGTGAGTGTGTCCTGAGAGTCTACGTGTGTCTTGAGAATCTGTGTGTGTGTCTTATGAGTGTGTGTGTGTCTTGAGTCTGTGCGCGTCTTGAGAGTCTACGTGTGTGTGTATTTTGTGAGTCTGTGTGTGCGTTTTGTGTGTCTGCATCCTGTGACACCGTGTGTCTCTCGAATAAAAAAAGTAAATCTGCTAGGGGAGACCCACCGCCTATAAAAGGAGGACGCAGACAGACGCGCACCATTCAAAATAAGCACCTCATCTCCTCGTTTGAGCAAGAAGGGTAGTCTGGTGAGACATCTCACTCATATTACTCATAGAATCGGAGTTATATACAGAACCTAAGGTTCTATTTCATAATATTTTGTGAGATGCCTAACTATGGGAAATGGAAACTCCCGTAGTGCAGACATGCTTATTGAGCAGTACCAGCCTCCAGGGCAGAAGTCTGCTCATATCAGGACAGTAAAACCGCCACGGGGCTGAAAAGTCCAGCATGTAAAAGCGGACAAACATGAGGGGCGAGGTCCAACTTGCCGCTGCACAGATGTCCTGAACAGACACTCCCCTGAACAAAGGATGTAGCAAGACCCCGAGTCGAGTGGGCAACTTTAGCACCAACTAGTAGTACTAGTCGCGATTTTGGCTCTTACTAGTAGCACTAATGGGCCTTTTTGGCACCTACTAGTAGGGATGGGAATCAAAAACTTGTTCTTTCTGAGAATCGGTTCCCAGTAATCCAATTCCTAGGAATCGTTTGTTTGCTTGCCTGTCAATTCTGCTTATCGGTTCCTCTTACGTTGCAAATACGTAAAGATAAACTCCTCCAGGTCCTGTATATTTTGTTTATGCTAGCACCAAGTGAAGCTACTTTCCGCAATATAGTTGTTTGCTGTCCACCGCAGAGAATCCACCTCCTCCACTCGCAGCTGCGCTGTCCTCCGTATGCAATTTTCTATTATGTCTTGCGCCATGAACTTTGACCTCTACTGATCGTTTACTGGTAGAACGTACAGCTTCGATCCAGTGAAATAAAGTATTCCACTTGAGATGAGCTTTTTAGAAATGTAAGCATCCAACTTGTACGATAAATATTCGCAGAGAATTTTGAGAGAGTTTTTTTTCACTTGACGCAACCTTGACCTTGACATTTTGGCATCAACTGCACATCCTTGACATTGCACCTATAAGATGACATATGTGTCAGTAGTGCTGCATTAACACCCTAGGAGGAGTTCCACAACAAAGCAGTTGCAGAAAAGTTGCTGAAGAAAAATAATAAGAAATAATAAGACAAAGATAATACAATAAAGGGTTAAAGCAAACAAATCCATTTGTATTATTTAATTCCCTCACCCAATGAGAATCGACAGAATTGGTAAGGAATTGAATCGATAAGCAGTATTGATGATGGAATCGGAATCGCTAAATTCTTATCAATTCCATCCCTACCTACTAGTACTATTAGTAGCGATTTTGGCTCTTACTAGTAGCACTCGTTGGTGTTTTTTTTGTCTCCTACTAGTACTACTAGTGGCGATTATTAGTAGCACTCGTAGCACTAGTGTAGCTTCTATGGAACCAGATGGTTACGGGGAAAAGTACAAAAAAGCTACCTATTTGATTGGTTAAGTTTTTAGTCAATGTGCCAGCTTGTTTATTGGCTAAAGAAATCTCCCAAATGCTACAGTTTTAAATGCAGATATGGCTGACAATGTCCTCGGGCTCATTAGAAGGCGAAATTTGCCACATATATTCTTGACCCCAAGATGAGCAAAAAGTTACGATATGACCCTGCCCAAAATCAAGCAGGAAGTCAACCATCTTGGGTCAAATGTCAAAAATGGCATTTCTGGAAACGCATTTGCGAAACTAGTCTGACGGTCTTCACCCAATTCGCTTCAAACTCAACCAGAACACTTTTAATAATTTGCATATCTCTAACGGTTTTGTCGTGGTGCCGCCTCAAAGTCGCAATAAATTTTGTAAGCACGCCACAATTTAAAAAAACCCATAACTCTGACACACAAAAGTTCAATTAGCCTCAAATTTCACACAAATGATATTTGCCCCAAGCCTATCATCACTGCTTTCAAACATTTCCCATCATGCCTTGCATTTTCGACTGGCCCAGTTAGCACACCATAAAAAAAACCACTATAACCCTCATATACAAAGTTCAAACAGTCTCATATTTGATACACAAGATGACTGTCCAGCCCTCAACAAGACTCAATATAAAAATTACACATTAGCACAGCAGGTTAGGTGAATACTAATGCTAGGTATATGTTAATGCTAGGCTAATGGTAATGCTAGGCTTAGGTTAATGGGATGCGTGACCTTGGGTTACCGACCCCGGCCGGCTTTAATTATATCTTTTGTCATTTTTTTCTTGTTTCATATTACATAAGCAACCCTGCCCCAGCATCCCCCAGCGCGCCCACCCCCTACACCCCAGACCCACACGCCGCGAGGCGCGCCCCCAAGGCAACCAGGAGACGAGACAAGCATCAAGCCCCACTCGTAGGGAAGGGGCACCCCCACGCCCCACCAGGCCGGCACCGCCCGGAGAGACCCCGCAAAGAGAGCCCCCAGCAACACCCCCCAGAGACCCACCACCCCGTCACGCCCAACCGCACCCTCCCGATCCCCACACGGCGGCCCAGCCATCAACAGAGGGGCCCGGCCCCCACCCGACAGGCCCAAATGTGTGAAGTTACCCACCACCCTGTTATGGTGCCTCTCCATTCCCTATCCCCTGAGTGAATGTATGTGTTTAGTGAATGTATGAAGTGCTATTAAAAAGGGTGGATGGAGGGGAGCAGTGCTCCCCATCCACCCTATGTGTATATATGTGTATGTGGTGCAATAGCAACGGAGGGTGGAAGTGGTTGTCCCACCCTCCGGGAGGTGGTGTGAGGTGGTGTAATTAAAATTGGAGGGATTAGTAGGGCAGCCAGAGGTGGGAGTGCCGCCCGCGTGCCACTACTTAGTAGCACAGGCGGCGCCCCCTCCACCCCCAGCCCCACCATCCAGCCCCCCAAGGGTTGGGTATGTGAGTGTGGTGCAACAAGTGGGTGAGCCAGACCAGCTGGGAGTGAGTGATGTGAAGTGCCCATGTAGGAGGCCTGTCTGGTGTGAGCCCGGCCCGTCCGCATGGTGGGCCACCGGAGAGGGTAGATGGCGCAGACGGGCACACGGCACTGCGGGCCCCAGGGACGCGCCAAGCAGCACAATTGGAGACCCACCACGGCAACCCCCTGAACCATGCCGGCCACACGGAGCACGGCGGGACCCTCCCAGGCGGAGTCAGGCACAAGCCACATCCCCCAGTAGCCCAGGAGGTGACCCCCGCCGCCAGCCGGCTAATATGCCGATATTTAGCCTTAGATGGAGTTTACCACTCACTTTGGGCAGCATTCCCAAACAACCTGACCGGTGCGACAGGGTCCGTTAATGGCCTCACACCGTCCACAGGCTGAACCTTGATCAGAGGGACTCAGACCCCCAGCGACACCGGGCAAGAAGTTTTCAATACACCACATTTCCCACGCCCGCTTGCCAGACGGAGATTGAGCAGGAATCCTAATTAGGGGAGATGAAACACAGGGCTGAGGGGCCCGGTACGCTGCCCTATGACGAGGCATATGGCCCGGCCCTCACCCGCACTCCCCCCTGCTAATGCGGCATCCAAAGCCCTCACTGAATGCAAGCGACTCAAAGCCCCTTGGCGCACGCATAACACAAGCAGCACAGAGAGACCTTGGGTCCACCAGCAGCCACGCCCAACTCATTCAGGCAGCAGCTCCAATTGATGGCAAAGCGACCCTCAGACAGGTGTAGCCCTGGGGGAGGATAGGAGAACTGCTGGTTACACGGGGCGACAGCCAGGACAAGACCGCGCATAGTGGGGTTTTAGTTCCGAGCGATTTACGGCAAATCGAGCCAGAGCCTGAATGGGGGTGTTGCATGCGTACGCCAAGCATCCCCCATGAGCGCGGCCGCAGCAGGGTATGCTAGCTGTCCAGATGCCAAACCCATCTGCTAGGGGAAGAGGGTGAGACCAAGTAAGAATGGGGGTCTTTTTTAATAATTTTTAAATTTAAATGGATTAAACACCACATGCTATTTTGGGGGGCTTTTATTTTGAAATGACACATCAGATTGTTCCAAGACTTTGTGGGCACTATCCTGGGAAGGGCTACTATCATGCTGAAGTGGATTGGTGCTGTAACAATAGAAATCTTTTTGTTTTTTTTAATAGTTTTTTTTAAATCTAAGGATTTCTACCCTCGATATGCTACTTTGAGGGGCTTTTATTTTAAAATGACACATTCCGATTGTTGCAAAACTTTGAGATTGTGGCTACTATTACCCTGAAGTTGAATGGTGCTGTATCAATGGGGATTTTTTTTTTTATATCATTTTATGAAATTATAGGAATTACTTACTGGGTTACACTATGGGGTTGTATACTATAACCCTGAAGTGGAATTATTCTTTGATAACAGGGTGTTTCCTTTTAAATTGAATCCCAAATCATATGTAATTAGTCTCATATTTGAATCTTTGAATCACTGAAAAACTGTCCTCCATTTTGGACTGCAGGATTCCTTTATCTCCAAATCTATGTCTGTTAGGTGACCTGCCTATGCTTGATATTCCAGCAAACCAATCGTCATCCATCCTTGGGGCACTCGCCATAGCAAAAAAAACAATATTAGTGAATTGGAAAGATAAAAAATCGTTAAGCATAAACGAATGGCAAAATCTCCCCATAGAATTTATTTCCATGGAAAAGATGTTTGCTCTCAGAAAGAATAAAATAACCTGCTTTGAGGAGCGTTGGACTCCTTTTCTAATTGCATCGAATCTTAATTTTTCGTTTTTAGCCTGATGATCAAGCCTGCAAGCGACTGCCTCTTTATTAACACACTGATCTAACAGTATGTCTTGGACCTCCATGGGCTTGTGGGGTGGCCTTGACCTGGGTGGCTTGAGTGGGTTGCTGGGGTGTTTTGGGTGCCTCTGCGCGGGCGTGCGTCCCTTTCGGGTGCTCTTGTGGTCCCTGGGCGGTTTGGTGTTGCTCTCCTGCCTCCTCCGTGCACGTCTGGGTGGCCCTTGGGGCTGGGGGCCTGCGTGTTTCTCTGCCACTCTTTCCTCTTGCTCTCTGTCCCCGTCTCGTCCTCCCCCCTCCTCCGCCTTCGCTCTGGGCCTGCTCTCCCGTTGGGTTTGGCATGGGGGGCTCCTGTCAGCCCGGGATGCTGGTGGGGGGGCCATGGTCTTCGCTTGGGGGGCGGGCATTGCTGCGCCGGGTGGGTGGTTTGGGGGTTGGCTCGTCTGGGGGCCTGGGGTGGTGGGGTTCATGGCTTTGGGACAGGGGAGTCCGTGGTGGGGGTGGCGCTGGGGATGGCTACTATCGGGGGCGGCGCTTGCATCCTGGGTTGTTGGGTGGCGGGGTGTTGCTCCGCGCCTTGGCCTGGTTCCCTGGGGCGCGCCTGCGCTGAGGGTGCCGCTGGCACGGTGGGCCGGGTCGCACCCCCCAGGAGCTCACTTGGGGGACCGCAGGGGCCGGCTTGTGTAGCTTCGGGGGGAGGAAAGGGTGAGTTGTGGGGCCTCGCCCGCGCTGGGGCCTCCCCTGGGTCATGCTGGGTGGGTGTGTGTGGGGGCGCGGCCGGTGGCTCCTGTCCTGGCGGATCGGTAGTAGTTGGGGGTAGTTGGTGTGGTTGTGCTGCTCTTGATCACAGTTGAGACGAATCCCCGGAAAAACCCGCAAAGTCCGTTTAAACATGCACATAGTTCTAATGTCGGCAGTTAAGAAAGCTAAGCTAAAGCTTATCACATGGTGCTCGAGGTTATACACGTAGACGCCGCATCGACTGCTGCAGCCAAAGACGGAGCGATGAATGATGCGACTACATATTAGTCTTATTATTGTTTTGTCTTATAGTTACTGGTATTCATTACATTATTTTGTTATTGCTGTTATTACTATTATTATTATAGCCATTACTATTATTACTACTTTCATTACCTTATTATTTTATGTTATTGTATTATAGTTACTGGATTTTTATTCAAATATTTTATAATTGTACTACTATTGTATTGCTATTCTTATAATTACCATTATATTCTTTTTCATTATTAATATTTTTATTATAGTTAATTGTATTACTATTGTATTAAAGTTATTGCTATTCTTATAATGACCATTATATTCTTTTTCAATATTAATATTTTTATTATTGTTACTGGTGTTCTCATTGTATTATTAGCATTGCTGTATCATAATTATATTACCTTAAAATTATTTAATTTAGTTTATTATTAATAGTTTTTAGCATATTATATTATTTTGTTATTGCAATTATTACTATTAATATAACTACTTTTACTACTTTCACTATTCATATTATATCCGTATCTATCTATATTATTGCTATTTTATATATATATATATATATATATATATATATATATATATTATATATATATATATATATATATTATTATTATTATTATTATTCTTTTATCTTATGGTTACTGGTATTCTCATTGTATTATTAGCATTGCTATATTATCATCATATTTATTATCATTGTATTAGCATTGCTATATTATCATCATATTTATTATCATTGTATTATTAGCATTGCTATATTATCATATTTATTGTCATTGTATTACTAGCATTGCTATATTATCATATTACCTTATTATTGAATATTGTTTTTTATCATATTATTGTTACTAGATTCTTATTATATTACTTTGTTATTGCTATTATTATTATATGGCCATTATTATTAACTATTTTCACTAATAATATTATATCCGTATCATTATCTTTATTATTATCAGGGCTCTACACAAACTTATCCAGTGGTGGCACTGGTGCGATGGTAAGCTTTATGCATTTAACATTCAGTCTCTAACACACTCTCACACTCGCTCACTCAGTAGGGGGTGGGGGGAAGCTAGCTAACAGTTCTCTCAACCCTCACGCTACTCATAATCCAAGGGTATGCATCCATTATTTTTGACTTTTTTGGTGATTATGTTTCAAAAATTTTTATTTTAAACTAAACGCGGATTAAACCAAAAGAGACTTGCGAGGTGGGAAGAGTGTCTGAGCCGCACGCACTATTATTACTATTCTACAATTCACTATTGGTTGTATCATGCCAAAAAAATCGACGTGCAGAAAAAGAGTGGAAACGTGAGGCAATGCGCCAGTCACGTGATGCTGGGTCACCTGAAGTCTAAGGTGCCCGCCTGGCTAGCAACGCTGCGTGTGATGCAAGACGTCGTGCAGCAGAGACGAGTGAGGAATGGAATAATCGCTTGACGAGCAACGCTGCGCGCGAGGTAACACGCCGTGCAGCAGAGACGAGTGAAGAACGAAATAATCGCTTGGCGAGCAATGCTGCGCGAGAGGTAACACGCCGTGCAGCAGAGACGAGTGAAGAACGGAATAATCGCTTGGCGAGCAACGCTGCGCGCGAGGTAACACGCCGTGCAGCAGAAACACCTCAGCAGCAGGAGGACCGACAAGCAAGAGATGCCCTGTGCCATCAAAAAATGCGTCGTGCACGCGTAGAACAGGCACGCAAAAACAATTGCAACCTTGCTCGATGTGATGACACTTTTTTAAAGAGGAGATTTATGGTGATTTCACACACACCTCAGTATCACCTCACTGTTTGAGTGCCCTACATGCGTACACTGCAATGCCTATGTATGGAAAGAAGAGAGGAAAGGATTCTGTTGCGTGTCTGGAAAAATAGACCTCACATACAATCCCTATAATCCTAAACCTGGCTCAATCTCACCACAGCCTCCAAATGCTATCAAGGACCTTTTCATGAATCAAAACTTTGTTAAACAAGCTAAACAATACAACAATGCATTGGCAATGGCAAGTATTGGCATAAAAGAGATCGCTATTCCTGGTTTCATCCCAGGCATACAAATACAAGGAAAAGTTTTTCATTTCATTGCCGGCCCCCTTCCTGAACAGGGTCAAATGCCCAACTTTGCTCAGATCTGCTTTCATGATCCTTCCCATGAAGTGGAATTACGCCGTACTCATGCCTCAAACAGTGATCTGAATGAAGAATTCTTGCTTAGAGCACAAGAGGCCATTCACAGGTGCAACCTATATGTACAACAGTTCAAGTCAGCAATTGAGTACATGAACCAAAATGACACTGCTGATGATCTGAGAATTGTCCTAACAGCTCATTCTTGCCGTTGTGACCTTCATCGTGGCACTGTGAATATTCCGTCACTGGACAGCGATGTTGCAGTCATTGCTCCAGGAACCACTCCTACTGAGCAATTTGGAAAGCTGGCTGTCACTCTTCACCTCAGAGGAGGACAACTTCAGAAGATTGATGCCATTCATCCAGCTATGATCCGCTATCATATGTGCTTCTTCTGTCACAGGGCTCTCAAGGATACCACACTGAACTGATAGGTGGCATAGGTGACGCGCTATGAGTTAGGTCGGTACATCACTGCATCTGAGGCCTACTGGCAAATCTATGAATTCCCCACCCAACAAAAAAAAAAACGCCCGTAAAAATCCTGGCAATTCATTTAGAGAATGAACAGGTCATCACGTTCAATGATGACGGCGGTGTCCACAACTTACTGGACGCAGGACCACCTGCAACTACACTGACTGCCTTTTTTAAAGCAATGTACATCCACACATGCAACACATTTTGCACCCCGATGTATTTCAACACTTCGCATACACAGGTAAGACATTTCAATTGCGAGAAAAAAAAAGACTAAGTCCAATGATTGTCTTCAACCCACACACTGCTGAACTGTACCATCTCCGCATCCTTTTATACTGTATCCCAGGACCTACTTCCTTCAGAGACCTCCGTAAAGTTGGAGATGTGGTCATGGACACTTATCTGGCTGCCTGCATTGCACATGGTATTGTTGACAATGACCAGGAAGTGGAATATGTTATGGAGGAAGCAGCAAATGTGACCTTTGGCCCAGCACTACATGAAGTATTTGCCACCATGCTCATGTTTGTGCTTAGAGGAGAGCACTTGCAGTTCTGGGAAAGGCACAAACGTGTTCTTTGTGAAGACTTCATGCACAGGACTGCAATGAATGAGCCAAATGAGAGCATTCTGAATCAAGTGCTACTCGACCTCAAGGACCACATCGAAAGACATGGTTTCACACCGAGTGGAAACTTTGGACTCCCTGAGCCTAATCCACTTCATGATCAAAATCAGACTCCCCACATCATCCAGCACGAGACAGAGCACAACATGGAGGAAGTTCACGCTCAAATTACTCAAACAGAAAACACACCTAGGAATGAAGCTTGCTGACGTGGTGACGTATCGATCATTTCTTGTTTACGCTCTACCGCTGCTTGCAGCGCTCTACTACTGTGTTCTGCTAACTCTAATCAAACTTGTTGTCATTGATATTTTAGCCTTGAAAACACTTGTTTTAATTTTTTTACCGTACAGTTAAACGTACGAAGGTTAAGTAAAAAGCAATCTCGCCTCTTATAGGCAGTGTAATCTCCTTTAAACTTCCTTTTGTCCTTAGCTTAGCTTAAATTTAGCACCTATGGCTTCTCTCTCCTCCCCTCCGCTCTCCTGCCCGGTGTGTCAGATGTTTAGTTACTCCTCGTCCTCCTTTAGGGACAATGGTAGTTGCATAAAGTGTAGCGTACTGTTAGATATGGAGGCGAGGATCAACAATCTGGAGAAGCGGTTCCGCACCCCTGATACCAAAACCGAAGCTAGCAAGCAGGACCTAGCCGGTGCGGACCGTGCTAGCTCTAGCTTAGCCCCCCCCCGGCCAGCAATGAGTGGGTTACTGTCCGTGGTAAGCATAGTCGAAGGTCAAAAAGCCGCTCGGGACACCACCATGTTCACGTCTCAAACAGGTTCTCCCCCCTCCGTGAGGACAACACACTCACCGGGGAACAAACTCTGATAATTGGCGACTCCATAGTGAGAAACGTGAAGCTAGCGAAGTCAGCGGGCATTGTGAGGTGCATCCCAGGGGCCAGAGCGGGCGACATAGAATCAAATCTAAAGTTGCTGGCAAAGAGTAATCGTAAGTTTGATAGGATAGTCCTCCATGTCGGCACTAATGACTCCCGACGTCGTCAGTCGGAAGCAACCAAAGTGAACATTGAATCAGTTTGTGCTTATGCTAAAACAATGTCGGACTCCGTAATTTTCTCTGGTCCCTTACCAAATCTGACCAGTGATGACATGTATAGCCGCATGTCATCATTTAACCGCTGGCTATCGAGGTGGTGTCCAAAAACGAGGTGGGCTTCATTGATAATTGGAGATCCTTCTGGGGAAAACCGAACCTGATAGGAAGAGATGGAATCCACCCTACTTTGGAGGGAGCATCTCTACTATCAGAAAACATGGCACAGTCACTGTTATGACATCTCATGAATGAGACCATGTTACAGAGGGGGAGTCCTCCACGCCCCTCTGCGCTTGCCTTAGGACAGTTTCCCTCCCATTGCTATTAAGATAGCTGTGTTCATCGCCATGACAACAGTTGTGATGGTGATGAATATTATTTTATGGAGACGGTGTCAGTCCCACGACCCATATTTCACAATGATTATAACATAAAATCAAATAAAAGAGCTATCAATTATAAAAATCTGAAAAAATTAAAATCTCAAATCTAGAAACACCAAAACATAAAACCATTAGATGTGCTCTATTAAATATTAGATCACTGAGATCCAAATCTCTACTAGTAAATGACCTTATCTCAGAAAATAACTTTGATTTATTCTGTTTAACTGAAACATGGCTGTATCAAGATGAATATGTTAGTTTAAATGAAGCCACTCCTCCCAGTCATTTAAATACTCATATGCCACGAGACATAGGCCGTGGAGGTGGTGTAGCAGCTATTTATCATTCCTCTCTCCTAATCTATCCTAAACCAAAGGCCAATTACACTTCCTTTGAAAGCCTGGTTCTAAATTTATCTCATACCGAATCAAAAACCTGCCAGCCAGTCTTATTTGCGATAATTTACCGTCCTCCAGGCCCTTATTCTGAATTTCTATCAGAATTCTCTGAGTTTATATCAAACTTAGTCCTCAGTTCTGATAAAATACTGATAGTAGGAGATTTTAATATCCATGTGGACAAAGATAGTGATAGCTTGAGCTCAGCCTTTATGTCCCTAATAGACTCAGTTGGCTTTTTTCAAACTATGAATGAAGCTACTCATCGTTTAAATCATACTCTTGATCTTGTTCTAACATATGGCCTTGATATTAATGAACTAAAAGTCTACCCTGAAAATCCTCTGCTATCAGATCACTTTTTTAATATCTTTTAACATTATCCTAGAGGATCTCGCACTGTGCAATAAAATAGTTACGAGTAGAAATCTGTCCAATAGTGCTGTGGCTAAATTTAAAGAGGCCATTCCTGCTGCCTTAAACTCAGTGCACCATCCAATAAATAACTATGACATTATAAACCCCTCTCAACTGGATCTGCTTGTCGATAGCTCTGCTAGTCTACTAAAATCCACCTTGGACTCAATTGCCCCATTGAGGGAAAAAACTATTAAACGTCAGAGGAAAGCTCCGTGGTTTAGCTCTGAAACTCACACACTCAAACAAACAACCCGTAAATTAGAGAGAATGTGGCGCTCCAATAAAACAGAGGAGTCATGAATACTCTGGCAAGAAAGCCATAGTAAATACATGACAGCCTTACGACATAGTCGATCTACATACTATTCCTCACTAATTGAAGAAAATAAAAATAATCCGAGGTACCTTTTCAGCACTGTAGCCAGGCTAACACAAAGTCAGAGCTCTATTGAGCCCATGATTCCTCTAGCCCTCAGCTGTGAGGACTTTATGACATTTTTTAACGATAAAATTCACAAGATTAGAGATAAAATTAGCCACTCCCTGCCTTCACCTGGGCCTGCTGTACCATTAAATGTAAATAGGCCTAACCTAAACTGTTTCACACATATAGGACTTCAGGAACTTAACTCTATTATTTCATCCTCCAAACCATCGACCTGCCTTTCAGATCCGATCCCAACTAAGCTGTTTAAAGAAGTTGTTCCCCTGGTCTGCCCATCTTTGTTGGAGACAATAAATATATCCCTATCAATAGGCTATGTTCCACAGTTCTTTAAAGTAGCTGTAATCAAACCCCTTCTCAAAAAACCTACTCTTGATTCCAGCACTTTAGCAAACTACAGGCCTATATCTAATCTTCCTTTTATTTCAAAGATTCTTGAGAAAGTTGTGGCGGCTCAGCTCTGTGAATTTCTTCAAAACAACAGCCTGTTCAAGGACTTCCAGTCAGGTTTTAGAGCTCAACACAGCACAGAGACTGCTTTAGTTAAAGTAACTAATGATCTACTCTGGGCTTCAGATGAAGGACGACTCAGTGCTGGTTTTATTAGATCTTAGTGCAGCTTTTGACACTATAGATCACTATATTCTACTAGAGAGATTGGAGAAATTACTTGGAATCACAGGGACTGCCCTAAACTGGTTTAAGTCCTACCTATCTTATAGGTACCAGTTTGTACACGTGAATAATAAGTCTTCTGTTTACACTAAAGTAAGCTACGGGGTACCTCAGGGCTCTGTGCTAGGTCCAATCCTCTTCTGTATCTATATGATCCCCCTTGGTAATGTTATGAGAAAATACTCTGTTAACTTTCACTGCTATGCTGATGATACCCAACTGTATGTATCAATGAAGCCAGGTGAGACAAATCAGCTATCTAAACTTGAGGCCTGTCTAACGGACATTAGGGCCTGGATGGACCAAAATTTTCTTCTTCTCAACTCAGACAAGACTGAGGTCATTGTACTGGGCCCGCGACACCTTAGAGAAACCTATGCTAGCCTAACTGCCCTAGATGGCATTACTCTGGCACAAAGCACAACTGTTAGAAACCTTGGGGTTCTATTTGATCAGGACTTATCCTTCAACTCTCACATAAAACAAACTTCAAGAACTGCCTTCTTTCATCTCCGTAACGCCGAAAAACTAGTCCATGCTTTTTTTACCTCTAGACTGGATTATTGTAATTCTCTTTTAGCAGGCTGCCCGAGCAAGTCGCTTAAGACACTTCAGCTGGTTCAAAATGCTGCAGCACGTGTACTGACTAAAACTAGGAGAAGAGATCATATTACTCCTGTATTAGCCTCTCTGCATTGGCTTCCCATTAAATATAGAATAGAATTCAAGATTCTTCTTCTCACTTATAAAGCCCTAAATGGACAGGCACCAGTCTATCTCAAGGAGCTTGTAGTGCCATACAATCCCCCCAAAACACTACGCTCTCAAAATGCTGGACTACTCGTTGTTCCATTTGTCTCTAAAAGTAGTATAGGAGGAAGAGCTTTCAGTTATCAGGCCCCACTTCTCTGGAACCTTCTACCAACCACGGTTCGGGGGGCAGACACCCTCTCTACCTTTAAGGTTAGGCTCAAAACATTCCTCTTTGGTAAAGCTTTTAGTTAGGAACCAGCTCATAGCTCATAATTAAGATGCAATAGGCATAAACTGCCGGGGGGGGGGGGGGGGTCTGGCATGCTCGGTTGGAGAGAGGTTGGAGAGGGCGTTAAGAGAGAGGTCATTTAGGTTAGAGAGGGACCGGAGAGGGTCCCATTCCTCTCTCAAACACTCCCTCTATGTCTGCTTCTTCCCTTGTGTGTTTGCTCCTGTACTCCTTCTGGCTTTTGTCTTGCAGGTCCGTGGGATCCTCAGTGTGGAGTTACAGAGTCTCAGCGGCTCTGTCTCCACCCTTTCCTCTGCACACACCCAACACAGCATAACGTGGATGGCTGTTCATCATAGGAATGGGATCCACACAAGGTTCCTGCTGCTTAACAGAAGGTTTTCCTTGCCGCCATGATGAATTCATACATATGTATGTGTATATACGTATATATGCATATGTGTGTATCCATAAAATGAAGAGTCCGTCCTTAAGACTGCTCTACTGTAAAGTGTCTTGAGATACCATTGGTTATGATTTGGCGCTATACAAATAAAGATTGATTGATTGATTGATTGATTGACCTAGCCCGAGCAGCAAAGCGTGGAACAGGGACTTGGAAAGATGATCGCGCTTGATGCAAGTGGTGGGACAGTAAAAACCTTTATATTATGCCACATCCTGAACAAAGTCCGTGCAAAAGACAAAGTGTCTCTTGCAACAGCTGCGAGAGGCATCGTAGCAACCCTACTGCCAAAAGGCACCACCTTTCACAGTAGAACAAAATGTCCTCTCATTCTCATTGATGAATCGACTTGCCCTGTCAGTGAACATGACAAAACTGCCACACTCATTAGGGTGGCACATCTCATGGTTGTGGATGAAGTGACGATGATGGATCGCCGTGCATTAGAAGCAGCAGACCGTACATTTCGGTGGCTTCGTAGATCAGACAAACCATTTGGTGGAATCACAATGGTCTTTGGTGGCGACTGGAGGCAAATACTGACCGTTGTGCCACACGGTAGCCGAACCGAGATCATAGGACGGTGTTGCAAGAGCTCATACCTATGGAAAAATGTTGAAACTCTCAGTCTAACAATAAACATGAGAATCTCTCAAGCTACAGAACATAAACAAGCTGAAGAAAACTTTGCCAAATTTCTCTTAGACCTTGGCGAGGCAAAAATTCCAATAGTTCCAGAGGAAGGTGAATTCGCAATTAAATTCAACGACACACTGACAATTTAGGTGACAAACTAAAAGACATTGTAAATTGCTGGCCAACATTTCATGTCCAACATGGCTATGTGAACGTGTCATATCATGCCCAACTAACTCTGAAGTCAACACAGTAAATGAGTACATGACCATGAATGCTGGATGCACACTCTTAATTCCACAAATCACACTCACCATCTGACAACATCTTCCCATTCACCTTAAGACGCAAATAATTTCCAATGAGACCATGCTTTGCCATGACTGTGAATAAGTCACAGGGTCAATCTTTGCAGCGTGTTGGTGTTTTCAGCACAAGAGATTTCTTCAGCCATGGAAAATTTTATGTTGCCGCCAGCAGAGTTGGAAGATCAAACAGACTTCGTATACTTGCTCTAGACGAAGAAACTAAGAAAAAGCAACACTTTCTATGCAATGTTGTATATACTGAAGTAAACCACTCTCTCATGCTCACTCAGTAGTTGGGGAGAGGCTGGAAGCAGTGAGAGATCCAAACAGACCCAGTTGTGGTGAAGCCCAAACAGGCTCCCACTTCTGACCTGACTTACAGTTCTCTTAACCCTCATACTACACAGAATCTGAGGGTGTGCTTCCATTATTTTTAACTTCTTTAGTTAAACGTTTTTAAAAAAGTTTTTAATTGTGAAATCAACACAAATTAGACCAAACGAGACATGAGGGGGAGGAGCGTCTGAGCGGCACGCACACTGATACTACATACTATTACTACTAAGAACCCCCTCGGGGGTGGGTGGGCGAGATGCTGGCGGGGGGCCTTAGGGTTGGGGGTTGGGGTTGGTGGCAGGATGCGCTGGGTGCTCGGCTGCTTTGGGGCTTCCATAAAGTGACGACAAACTTACAAAAACACAAAGAAAGTTCAAAGATCACTCAAAACCACATCCACTCAGAGAGCGAGAGAGAGAGAGAGGAGGAGAGGGAGGAGAGAGAGAGGAGAGAGAGAGGAGAGAGAGAGAGGGAGAGAGGAGAGAGAGCGAGAGGAGGGGAGAGAGGAGAGAGAGAGAGAGAGAGAGAGAGAGAGAGAGAGAGAGAGAGAGAGAGAGAGAGAGAGACTTGTACATTGAGGAAATCTTGGTTGGGGGGCACTGCAGGGGCACAGACTTCAATAGAGACGGCACACTAAATTTCAAATAATAAAACAACCACTTAATAATGTGTTGTATTAATGTATTAATATGTAGATTTAAAATGTACAAGCTAACAATTTTAATTTCTCTTTTGTGAATGTGGATGGGGTGGCCAATCAGATTTTCGTGGTTGGCATATGCCACCCTAGGCCATCCCTTGGGGCCCCACCCCTGCATGAGGCACTACATTGTATTTTAATGAGTGGATTTGTTGTGAATTTATGGTATTTAGACTATAAGGGTAATTCAATTGCATAAAACACTTTCAGCTTAATTTGCTAAATAGGGAGCAATGGGATTAAAGGTTTCTTTCTTTCCTTTTTTGATTAATGTATGTTTGAGTAAGAATGTCTGTGTACCTTGAGCTGCTGCTTAACTCGGTCCCTGTCCCAGGATGAGGCGTTCTCTCGTATCACACTGAGGATGGGGTGCCAGTCCTCTGAGACATCGGAGCCTTCAGTGACAGAAGCCAACACTTTGACCCTTCGACCACTGCCACCGACACTCTGGGGAACGCCTCGGACGTATAGAGACTGTTTCCCCACATCGCTGAGGGGGTTCAAATACAGGCTGTAGAAAGGAGAGGAGATAAAAAAAACTAATGCAAATTAAAACTGCAAGCAGTGATAATGGGCCCTCGGACCTGCCGCACCCATCGTGACATGAGGCGACTCCTTCCTATCAATCGTGTTCAAAGTCAAACTTAACCCAAAGACTTCTAAAGATGTTTTTTGGTTTAGAAACGTTCACTGCCAAAGACGTCTAAAGACTTTGTGTTTTTCGGCTGGGGTTACGAGGAAATGTGACGAAGCTGAATATCTAGCTGTGAAAATCGAGCTTGTACCATGATGTAGTGACCAACTGGTGCCATGTAAGTGGCAGCAGCGCACCTTTGGATGAGAGATCACCCATGATTAGCAGAGCTCAGAGGGAGAGGAAAGGAGTTTGCAAGACAGAAAATGGCACTACGAGAGTGGATGCTGAAGCTCCAGCAAGCGCACACGCGACCAGAGCATGTATGGAACTAAGTGGAGTATTGAGAGTGTCGTGATGGTGAGGGCAAATGATCTAAAAACAGGGCAAGTGATGAGACTCGGCATGTCCGGGATGAGGAGGAAGTTGCGTGTACAGTAAGAAATTCATTAAATTCTGATCTGTATGGCGAAATAGTTATAATTTTGTCATCAAAATCCTGGTCTCAGTGTTGTTTTTGTACTTTTATAGTAGAAAACTAATGTCGAGGTGTCACTAAGCAAAAAAAAAAATTGCTTCAAAGTCACTAATAGGTTTTTTCAGGAAAAGCCGTTTTTCTCAGCTCGTCACAAACTGGCAATTTGTGCGAAACTTGCCTCTATTCAACTGTTGATTTAAGAAGACCGAAACAAGCTAGAAACAAAATTATTTTTTTGATGAAACTAGTGCGTAATCTTTCAGAATCTGGTATCAGATTTCAGATTGTCATAGTACAAATATTCTGTGGGTCTTAAAAAAAAAAAAATCAGTGAAAATAATCTAAAACGCCTGGCAATATGGGGGTGGCTGCTCTGAAAAGGGCTAGCAGTGAATTAGTTAATTTCGTACGGTGCGAGGTCTGGTGGCAGAGTGGAGCATCTGTCTCCCGTGAATGTCTGTGTGGTGCCGGTGAAAATGATTGTTTCATAAAATGTTCTTTTATAACTTTTACTCTGAATACATTTTAAGTGATCTACATTTTACTTTTACTCGAGTAGATTTTTACACCACTAACTTTTACTTCTACTAAAATTCCATCAAAGTAACAGGACTTCTACTTAAGTAGATTTTTTCTGTACAATTCCACCCCTGATAATAATAATCAATATCACTAATGCTGCTCACTGTGTATGTTTTTTAATCTGATCTGTCATTCCACAAGTGAAAGTGCACATAGTGTTTACAGTATGCCTAGTCAGAGGCGTTGCAACAGGGTAGGCAACACAGGCAATTGCCTAGGGCCCAGAGCAGAAGGGGGCCCCCGAGGGACGACTGATGTCAATTTCAATGACAAACTAATGTAACTGCTTTGAAACGCTGCAGCAACAGCGCATCGAAGATCCCCCTGCACGGGGCCGTTTCTGAGTAGTCACTGGTTAGTTGCTAGTAGGGGGCCCCGACAGACGGCAGATATCAGTGACAACTTGAACCTCCCGGACACATTACAGTGATACGTCGGGAACCTCCCTAATGGGGGGCCCCACTACTACCGGTCCCTGCATCAATGTGGTGATGTCACACACACACAAAAATGAAGCGGACATATCCCTCAATTCTACCAGTACAGTGCCCGTCGGAAGTATGCATTCATGTGGGAGCATAAGGGGAATAATTGCGGGTGCAAAATGTGGGTGCAATTTTCCTGGTTTAATTCTATGGGACATGTGCATGATAAATGTGTTTTTTACTCACTTTTATCTTTTTTTGTTTGGTGTATGTATGCTTTTTGGAGTCATGTGTATTTTTGTATCTTTCTGTTGTGTTTTTGTGCATTTTTTGTATAATTATTGTTTTTGTTGCCATTGTAGTGTGATTAAGGAGTCATTTTGTCTATTTTTTGTATAAATATTAAGTTTTGTGTATTTTGAGCCATTTTCATATTTTTGTTGTATTTTTCTGTAATGTATGTTTTTTAAGTCATCATTGTGTATTTTTTAATCTTTCAGTTGTCTTTTTGTGCATTTTTTGTATAATTATTGTTTTTTGTTGCCATTGGAGTGTTATTCTAGAGTTATTTTTGTATTAATATTGTTTAATTTTCTTTGTTATATTTTACTCATTTAGTATATTTTTATTATAAATACTGTGTGTGTGTGTGTGTACATCCATCTCCTCCGTGCGTTATCTTCACACACACGCATCTTGCTGAGAGACACGAAAGTACCACGAAAAATAAACGTTTTGAAAATGGTTTAATTTTATGGGACATGTGCATGATAAATGTGTTTGTTGTTTTTTTATACTCATTTTTATTTTTTTTGTGTGGTGTATTTTTCTGTAATGTATGTTTTTTAGTCATTTTGTGTGTTTTTGGAGCATTTTTGTATATTTTTATGCATTTCTGTTGTAATTTTGTGTACTTTTTGTATAAATATTGTTTAGTTTTTTGTTTTATTTTACTCACTTAGTATATTTTAATTATAAATACTGTGTGTGTGTGTGTCTACATCCATCTCCGTGCATTATCTTCACACACGCGCGCGTCTTGCTAAGAGAGACACGGAAGTACCGCGAAAAAAAAAAGTTTTGCAATTGCAAAGTCGCAACTCTCTCTAAACGGCTCTGTGTGCTCCGCATCAGCCGTGTGTGTGTGTGCGTGCGTGCGTTTACATTGTAGCAACTAGCATCTTTTCTTAGCACATAGAATAATATAAGAACACTTACCCTTAAGATAAGGTCGACTAACGTCCATCAGCACAGCCACTGCTCACAGTCATGAGACGAAGGACGAAGTGAAGTCTGTGACCGGAGATTTAAAGGAAGTTTGGAATCACGGGAATAATATTAAAGAACCATGAAATATTAACTTTAATGACTTTTAGCGGTACAGAAACGTTTTTAATATTGATCTTTTTTTTTTTTTTAACTCAAACAACCTGCGACATGGTGACGTCATGAACCCGGAACCCGAAGTAGCACGCTCTTACCGAGGGAGCCATAATTATAAAATTATTGTTTTGACCGTTTTGCTTCACCAAATTACTCCAAAATAACAGATGCACACACTCGGGGTATTTGGAACGTGGATGAATAGCAGTTGATTCACAGTTCATCTGTTTCGCCTTCAAAATGGATACCGGAAGTCGTCTCAACTGTGATCAAAATGGATGACGGAAGTCGTCTCTCAACAGATGGTGCGCAAGCGCCCCCTTACACCCTGAGGTCAAAAGCTGAATAGGTTTCATTTCGGGGCCGTCCAGAAGTGAAATAAAATTAAAATAAACATTATGAAATGACCAAATTACTCCAAAATAACAGACACACACATGGGGTATTTGGAACCCGTCGACCGAGTTTCAGGTCGAACTCGCACCGCATCGGGGAGATATTTGCCACACACACACACACACACACACACACACACACACACACACACACACACACACACACAACACACACACACACACACACACACACACACAACACACACACACACACACACACACACACACACACACACACACACACACACACACACACACACACACACACACACACACACACACACACACACCTCCCTTGCTTTTATAGGTAGATGGGACATGAACATGATAAATGTGTTTGTTTCTTTTTTACTCACTTTTATATTTTTTTTGTTTGGTGTATTTTTCTGCAACGTATGTTTTTTGGAGTCATAATGTGTATTTGTGTATCTTTCTGTTGTGTTTTTGTGCATTTTTTGCATAATTATAGTTTTTTGTTGCCATTGTAGTGTGATTCTGAAGTCACTTTGTGTATATTTAGTTTTGTGTATTTTGAGTCATTTTCAAATTTGTGTTGTATTTTCTGTGATGTATTTTTTTGGAGTCATGTGTATATTTTTTATCTTTCAGTTGTCTTTTAGTGCATTTTTGTATAATTATTTTTGGTTGCCATTGTAGTGTGATTCTGGAGTCATTTTGTGTACTTTTTGTATAAATATTGTTTAGTTTTTTTGTTTTATTTCACTCATTTAGTATATTTTTATATAAATAAATACCTCGTGTGTGTGTTTCCGTGAAATGTTTGAGACGCTGATAACCAAACTCCATAGACATTGTAGCGACAATCAGAAAAACAACAAAACTGCGCAAAACGTAAAGCTCCAATCTACATGAGTGAGTAAGTAATTTAAAGTATTATCTACAATTCAGCTGTCTTTTTTTTTTTTTTTTAAAACAAAAATTGTTTACCTTCGAACCGAGTGGTCAGAGCTTAACTTCCATGCACGGCACCACAGAGAATCCGCAGTTTTCCAGATGGAGTATTGAAAGGGTTGAGTTCAATACTGACTCTAGTGAACAGCGCGTTAGTGAGCAATTACACGGACAGTTATATGGTTTACACAATGGGAAAGTTGTCTACAAAAGACTCACCAGTGGCTGACGGTTTCAAATGACATATTCAGAGAGCTCCCGTGTTTGTGACGCTAACGATAGCATGGCACAGGAGGAAGTGGAGTGGCTGCCGTGGCTCACACACACGCACATCAGTGACTCACATCAGGCCCAATAAGTGACACTTAAGAGCTTTGCTAGTATATCAGCCACTAGGGGATGCTACAGCACTCCTAGCACCCTGACTTCCTGCAGCCCTGTATTCAAGCGTCTAATTTAACTTTCGATGTTGCACTTTGAGCATGATACAATGAAACAAAAAGTAAAGGTTGAAAAACAATTGGCTGTTGAAATGTTGCATTTTCAAACAGAGCAGGCAAAACTTCAGTTTCAGATGACCAAGCTGGAGTTAATTAAGAGTTGTAAGTCAGTTGAAGTCAGCTCTTGTGGTGTTGATGCGTCTTTGTTTGTCCCGGAGTCCTCAGAGTGTTTTAATGTGTTGGGTAATCTTAGGTTGCTGCCTAACTTTAATGAAAGTGATTCAGAGACTTTTTCTCGTTGTTTAGGCGTGTTGTGAAGACAAGTAAATGCCTGGAGTCTGAACTCATGTTAATGTTGCAATGCACGTTGACCGGCAGAGCTCAAGAAACCTATTCAGCTCTGTCAATCTTGGAAAGCCAAAGTTATCGTCATGTAAAGTCGGCTGTATTGAAAGCTTACGAGCGGTACCCGAAGCTTATCGCTATACGCGGAAAAAGGCTGATAAAAAGCCACATCTTGAGTTTGCTCGTGACTTAATTTTACATTTTATGCATTGGTGTGCTGCGATAAAACTTGACTCTTATGATGAATTGTGTAATTTCATAGTGTCGGAGCAGTTTTAAAAAATCAGTTCCTGAGAAAACGGCCCAACATGTTAGTGATCATATGGTGAGGATAGTAAATGAAGCAGCTGCCCTTGCTGACGAGTATATGCTGACACACAAACGTACTTACAGTGGCAGTGTTTAATGTGTAGGTGTGGTGAGTCATTCTGTTCCTTGGGGTAAGTCTAAAGGCTCAAACTAGGGATGCACCGAATATTTTTCTCTGTCTGACATCCCTCAGTTTTGCATGAAGAAGAACTTTTGGGTCCCGACCCACCAGTTGAGAACCTTTGGAACAGATATTGCTCTTTGATTTTTCCCATGCTGTTTGTTCCATCCTACTTGTTTTCTCCCCTTCCATCCATCCATCCATCCATCCATCCATCCATCTTCTCCCGCTTAGCCGTTTCCGGGTCGCCGGGGCAGCATCCTCAGTAGGGAGGCCCAGACTTCCCTCTCCCCGGCCACTTCCTCCAGCTCTTCCGGGGGGACCCCGAGACGTTCCCAGGCCAGCCGAGACACATAGTCTCTCCAGCGTGTCCTGGGTCTTCCCCGGGGCCTCCTTCCGGAGGGACGTGCCCTGAACGCCTCACTAGGGAGGCTTTCAGGGGGCATCCTATTAGGTGCCCGAGCCACCTCATCTGGCTCTTCTCGATGCGGAGGAGCAGCGACTCTACTTTGAGCCCCTCCCGAATGACTGAGCTTCTCACCCTATCTCTAAGGGAGAGCCCAGCCACCCTACGGAGGAAACTCATTTCGTCCGCTTGTACCCGTGATCTTGTTCTTTCGGTCATGACCCAAAGTTTATGACCATAGGTGAGGGTTGGAACGTAGACCGACCTGTAAATCGAGAGCTTTGCTTTTTGGCTCAGCTCCCTTTTCACAATGACGGACTGGTGCAGACTCTGCATCACTGCAGACGCCGCACCAATCCGCCTGTCGATCTCTCGCTCCATCCTTCCCTCACTCATGAACAAGACCCCGAGGTACTTGAACTCCTCCACCTGGGGCAGAACCTCATCTCCAACCCGGAGAAGGCACTCCACCTTTTTCTGGTAGAGAACCATGGACTCGGATTTGGAGGTGCTGATTCTCATTCCGGCCGCTTCACACTCGGCTGCGAACCGATCCAGTGAGAGTTGAAGGTCACGGTATGTTGGAGCCAACAGGACCACATCATCTGCAAAAAGCAGTGATGCAATACTGAGGCCCCCGAACCGGACCCCCTCAATGCCCTGACTGCGCCTAGAAATTCTGTCCATAAAAGTTATGAACAGAATCGGTGACAAAGGGCAGCCCTGGCGGAGTCCAACCCTCACCGGAAACGATTTCGACTTACTGCCGGCAATGCGGACCAGACTCTGACTCCGGTCATCACAGGGAACGAACAGCTCCTATCAGGAGGTTCGATACCCCATACTCCCGGAGGACCCCCCATAGGAATCCCCGAGGGACACGGTCAAATGCCTTTTCCAGGTCCACAAAACACATGTGGACTGGTTGGGCAAATTCCCATGACCCCTCAAGGACCCTGCTGAGGTGTAGAGCTGGTCCACAGTTCCACGGCCAGGACGAAAACCACATTGCTCCTCCTGAATCCGAGGTTCAACTATCCGACGGACCCTCCTCTCCAGTACCCCTGAATAGACCTTACCGGGGAGGCTGAGGAGTGTGATCCCTCTATAATTGGAACACACCCTCCGGTCCCCCTCCTCGACACATAACAAGGGCTCTGGAACCAGCCTTCTCGACAGGGGTTGGACTCTCTTCTACTCTGGAGTCGCCAATGGTGAGAGGCGCCGGGCCAGGGTGGCTATACTTCTTGCCCCCCGACTTAGTGCCTGTACGTTGGAGTTTACCCCGGTAGACGAGAGGGTAGCCTCCCTCCGCCTTCGGGTGGGGGGACGGATCATGACTGTTGTTTGTGCCTATGGGCCAAACAGCAGCTCGGAGTATCCACCCTTCTTGGATTCCTTAGAGGGAGTACTGGAGAGTGCTTCTGCTGGGGGACTTCAACGCTCACGTTGGCAGCGACAGTGAGACCTGGAGGGGCGTGATTGGGAGGAACGGCCCCCCTGATCGGAACCCGAGCGGTGTTTTGTTGTTGGACTTCTGTGCTCGCCACAGATTGTCCATAACAAACACCATGTTCAAGCATAAGGGTGTCCATATGTGCACTTGGCACCAGGACACCCTAGGCCGCAGTTCGATGATCGACTTCGTAGTCGTGTCATCGGACTTGCGGCCGCATGTCTTGGACACTCGGGTAAAGAGAGGGGCGGAGCTGTCAACTGACTGGTGAGTTGGCTCCGATGGCGGGGGAGGATGCCGGTTAGACCTGGCAGACCCAAACGTATAGTGAGGGTCTGCTGGGAACGCCTGGCAGAGTCTCCCGTCAGAAGGAGCTTCAACTCCCACCTCCGGGAAAACTTCAACCATGTCTCGGAGGAGGCGGGGGACATTGAGTCCGAGTGGGCCATGTTCCGTGCCTCTGTTGCTGAGGCGGCTAATCGGTGCTGTGGCCGCAAGGTAGTCGGTGCCTGTCGTGGCGGCAATACCCAAACCCGTTGGTGGACACCGGGGGTGAGGGATGTCGTCAAGCTGAAGAAGGAGTCCTACCGGGCCTTTTTGGCCTGTGGGACTCCGGAGGCAGGAGACAGGTACCGACGGGCCAAGCGGAGTGCAGCCACGGCGGTCGCCGAGGCAAAAGCTCGGACATGGGAGGAGTTTGGTGAGGCCATGGAGAACGACTTCCGGACGGCTTCGAAGAGATTCTGGACCACTATCCGGTGTCTCAGGAGGGGGAAGCAGTGCACCGTCAACACTATGTATGGTGCGGATGGTGCGCTGCTGACCTCGACTCGAGACGTTGTGGATCGGTGGGGGGAATACTTCGAAGACCTCCTCAATCCCACCGACACGCCTTCCAATCAGGAAGCAGGGCCCAGGGACCCGAGAGTGGGCTCTCCTATCTCTGGGGCTGAGGTTGCCGAGGTGGTTAAAAAGCTCCTCTGTGGCAGGGCTCCGGGGGTGGATGAGATCCGCCCGGAGTTCCTCAAGGCCCTGGATGTTGTGGGGCTGTCATGGCTGACACGACTCTGCAACATCGCGTGGACATCGGGGGCAGTGCCTCTGGATTGGCAGACCGGGGTGGTCTGCCAATCCCCTTAACCCTCTTAAATTGCTCCAGGAATCCAGATTGCTGAGGTGGGATTGGGGTGATGCAAGTGAAAAAAAAAATGATCTGCATTAGGTGGGTTCCATTAATTATCAAGGTAAAGTGACTGTAAAGTTTATATATAGTTGTAAATATTGATTAGAAAGTTAAAATCGATCAAGATTATTCTCCTGAGCTACAGAAGAAGCGAGCTAAGGTTCTCGCAGTCGTCAAGCAGTTAAAGCAGAAGGGCATTCAGGCAAAGTGCCTGTATCCAGCGCGACTGAAAGTCAAGATGGACTCGGGAGAAAAAACTTTTTCCTCGCTGACAAACGCCGTTGACACTTTGAGAGGGATGGGCGTAGAGGTGCAGTGTGGAGAGAAGGAGCGCATCGAGCAGAAACTGACTGGATGATAAAACATCAGCGCAAAGAGGAAGAGAGCCAGCATGCTGGCGATAGATGACTTAAAGTCCATGATTCTGGAAGAAGATGAGGCTGAATAGTCGGAGGTATATAACAACTAAAATTCACTTCAGTTCGATTTTAAATCAGGGCTGCTAAAGGTATACATATTGTTGAGCGTGTATGAACAATGCATAGACTGAAAGTAATAATAGCATAATACATAATAAAAATGTAAGTTGTCACAAAGCAAAAAAAAAAAAGAATAGAAGATCACCTGACGGACTCTTGACGTTTACATGAGTGGTTCACACTCACTAAGACCTTTCTTACATGCTAGTGTAATATTGGTCATTGTTGCACATTGTGTGCTTTTCACCACAGAGGGACTAGGTCACAACTCTCTGTCCCATTATCACCGGGGGTCAGACATGGTTATAGTTTATTTCTTGTGTCTGACTGGAAATGTGGAAGTTCTGTTCTATGTATATAATGTTATTGTTTTGTTTTATCTGAGACAGGTTGCAAATTTCTTTTTGTTTAACTTTGTATATTTGGAGTTAAATTATTTTATTTCTTTTTGTCAAACAGACGCTTGTGAGAGGTTATTTTACATTATTCAGTATAAATACAATGATGGCATTACTTAATTTAATTACCTACAACATAAAGGGAATAAACAACCCAGTTAAAAGAAAAAGGATACTTGGGCAGTTGAAGAAAATGCAGCGCTCTATAGCCTTACTTCAAGAAACACACCTTACAGCAACAGAACACCAAAAATTAAAGAGAATGGGTGGATCAGGTTAACAGTAGCTCTTATGGGAAATGCAAAAAGAGAGGTGTAGCTATACTATTTAATAGATCTGTGTATTTTCACTGTGAAAAAGTTTTCCAGGATGCAGAGGGTCGTTATGTTATGGTCATAGGAAGGATTGCTGGCTGTAAATTAACTTTTTTGAATGCCTATGCACCAAATGTACATTGTCCAACATTTTTCAAAAAGCTTGCAAATTTCGTGGCGGATAATGGGGAAGGTGTGTTGTTAATGGGTGGGGACTTAAATTGTGTACTGAATAATAGAATAGATAAATTACCATCATCCTCAAAACCTCAAAGTAGAATGTCTAAAAGTCTAATGAATATGATGAAGGATAGGGTTTATAGATGCATGGCGACACCTTCACCCAAAAGAGAGAGATTTCACCTTTATGTCACAAGTGCATGGAAGCTACTCGCGGTTGGATCACTTTCTGGTGTCTAAAAAAGACACATACAGAGTTAAAAACTGTGTTATCAATCCAATAACTATTTCAGATCATAGCCCAGTGCAAGTGACACTTGATTTGGGAATGGAGCCATGTAGGAAGTATTGGAGGATAAATGTTTCATTATTGACAGATGTTAATGTAAGAGAGGAAATAAGGTCAGCAATACTGGAATATTTTGCTTTGAATGACAACGGAATGGTCTCACCTTCTGTTTTATGGGATGCAGGGAAAGCCACAATAAGGGGGAAAATAATATCAATAGGATCAAAGTTAAAGAAAGAAAGACTTAAAAAAACAATTGGAATTAGAAACTGAAATCAAAAGATTAGAAAATGAACATAAACAAAGTGGAAAACAAGAAGTATTTAATAAACTAAAAGAGAATAGAACCAAATTGGATGAGATTCAATCAATCAATCAATCTTTTATTTGTATAGCGCCAAATCATAACCAATGGTATCTCAAGACACTTTACAGTAGAGCAGTCTCAAGGACGGACTCTTCATTTTATGGATACACACATATGCATATATACGTATATACACATACATATGTATCCCACACCCAACATGAATTCATCATGGCGGCAAGGAAAGATTCTGACATATAAGGCAGAAGGTGCCCTTAGGTTTATCGATAGAAAATACGATGAATTGGGAAACAAGGCAAGCAGGTTATTATCATTTCAACTTAAGGCACAAGCAAGTCGAATAATTCCTAAAATCAGACAACCTCATTCCAATGATGTCAAAACTAGTCCAAAAGCTGTAGCAAATACCTTTGCCAAATATTATGAACAATTATATAAGGGTCAATTTCTGGAACTGAAAGAAGAAAAAATACATGATTTCTTTAATAATCTTAAATTAGACAAATTGACGACAGATGAAGCCTCTGCGTTAGTAGAGCCAAATAGAGAAAAAGAGGTGAAAGAAACAATTATTAAATTAAAAAACAATAAGTCGTCAGGAATAGACGGGTTTGCAGGAGAATATTATAAAGTGTTTGTCGATGACCTCACTCCGGTATTATGTAAGTTATATAGTTATGTGTTAAATTCAGAGAACCCTCCAGAGTCATGGTCTGAGGCTATCATCACAGTCCTGCAAAAGGAAGGAAAAGATCCATTGTAATGTTCGAGTTATCGTCCTATTAGCCTCCTGTGTGTGGTCGTCATGGGACAAATAATATAAGGAGAGCATTAAACCTGCAGTCACTTATGGCAAGGGGTACTCAAACGTCAATGCTTCTCGGCTTAGATGCTGAGAAAGCATTTGACCGGGAAGATTGGCAATTTTTAGAACGAACATTAGCTGAGATGGGCTTCGGTGAAAAATTTACTAGTTGGTTCCGACTGTTGTACAAGAACCCCAAATCAAGAATTAGAGTTCATGGACATTGTTCTGACTTTTTTAATATAGAAAGAGGAGTAAGACATCACCCATTCTTTTTGCTATCAGTATCGAGCCTCGAGCGGAGGCATTACGGCAGGATGTTCAGATCGAGGGGGTTGAGGATGGTGGGGGGAGTGTTCATAAGATTTCCCTCTTTGCTGACGATATCCTGCTCTTTATAAAGCATCCTCTTACTTCAATACCTCGATTAATACAATGCCTAAAAGATTATGGAGACATATCTGGATACAAAATTAATCAAAATAAATCAGAGGCAATGATGATATCAGGAACATGGCCTAAACATTTAAACGAGATAGCGTCATTTCACTGGTCTAAACAAGGATTTAGGTACTTGGGAATTATAATAACACCGGAAACAACAAAACTTTTTGACGCAAATTATAATAAGCTAATTAAACAAATAAAAAGTCATCTGGCTCGCTGGGAAGTTCTTCCTTTGTCATTGTTTGGCAGAGTTGAGACCGCAAGGATGAATCTGCTCCCACGTCTCCTATTTTTATTCCAGTCATTGCCCATAAGAGTTACAATTTCCACTTTTAATATGTTAAACAAATTCATTTCTCAATTTATATGGCAACACAAAATACCCAGAATTAAACTTAAAACACTTCATTTGGCTAAAAGTAAAGGAGGTTTGGCTTTGCCAAATATAAAATTTTACTATTGGGCAGCTCAACTAGCAGCAATTGTGACTTGGATCGGTGGAGACGGGGAAGCAAAGTGGACTCAAATAGAACAAGGGGATGTTAAGGATGCTCAAATATCTGCCCTACCCTTAATGGATATAAAACAGGTCAATTAAAAGGAAGATTAGCAATGAATGGATAAAACATACAATAAAGGTATGGGCAGAAGTAAAGAAAATGCTTAAGGATGTTGGAACAATTTCTCGAGCTATGCCTATTGTGGGTAATGTAGATTTTCCACCTTCAATGTGTGACCATGGTTTTAGGAGATGGGCAGCTAAAGGCCTCATTATTTTTATCCAACTCTTTGAAGAAACACATAAAATCTTTCACACAACTTCAGGAACAATTTGATCTTCCCTCAAGTGATTTTTATAGATATTTGCAAATTAGGCACTACATTACAAACCATAAGGAAAAAGAAAGAATTGGCAAAATCCCAAACGGCAGAGAACAATATTTTTATCACAATTTCAGAAAAACACCTAAACATGTTTCTCATCTTTATAAAAGATTGTCAACAGACATTGTTGAAAATACTTACTATAATGTCAAGGAAAAGTAAGAATTAGAAACCAATACAGTAATAGAAGATGAGTTATGGGACAAACTCTGTGATAGGTGCCATAAGGGAATTAATAGTCAACAGTGGAAGGAATTCGACTGGAAACTTAAAATGCGTTATTTTCATACCCCTCTGGTTATTTTAAATTATGTGAAAGATCCCTCTTCAGCTTTATGCTGGAGACAATGTGGTAAAATAGGTGACCATACACATATTTTGGAACTGTCTAGTAATCCTTGCATATTGGAAAAGTATTAAAGAAGAGATGGAGAAAATTGTAAAAAGAGAAGTCCCCTCAAACGTAATGTTTTACTTACTGGGTGTTATATCAGTTGATGATTTCGATGCTGACCAAAGATACATTTTACGCGTATTACTACTAATTGCCAAAAAAAATATTACTGTTAATTGGAAGGCTCTAAAATCACCAACAGTAATTGAATGGAAACAGAGACTAAAACAAATGTATGTGATGGAAAAAATGACTGCATCATTACAAATGAAAGCTGACCTTTTCAATCAGCGATGGTACATGGTTAAACAATATTTAAATCTATAGATTAAAGAAAAAAAAAGGGGAAAAAAGGAGAAAAAGGGAAAGAAAAAAAAGAAAGAAAAAGGGAGGAAGGAAAAAAGAAGACAAAAGAAAAAGGATAAAAATGAAAGAAAGAAAAGAAAAAACTGCCCTAATGTAATGTGAGGTAACTGGGGTCTGTGTATATATATGTATATATATATATATATTTATTTTTATTTTATTTTTTATATATTGTCGGATATCACTATATTGCTGTGTATTAGTGTGCCATGTATGTTGAGAAGTGAATGGTCATTTTATGTGCATCGTATGTGTACAGAATACTTTCATTTATTTTCATTATTATTTTTTGTTTTTCACTTGTCTCAGATAATGTTCTTTTTGTTTTGTTTAGTGAAAACTATAAATAAAAAGTTAAAAGAAAAAGAAAGTTAAAAGAAAAATATTGTTGGACTGATGCCCTTGTAAAAGGCTAAATAAAACAGCCTTTTGTAAAAAAAAAAAAAACAAAAAAAAAAAAAACCTTTGTTTACTTAAAAAGCAGGGCTCGAGACTGAGACAAAAATGGTTGCATATGCAAGTATGTTTTAAGTGTGTACGAGTGAAAATTTAATCTGGTCCCATCCGTGCGAGTGCATATGGATGACCTTTTTTTGGACAGTGCTGCTCTGTGCTTCGTCACGTCCCACAGAATACACTTCTTTCTCCTTCTGTCTCTCCCTCTCGATCCGCGCTGCAGGTGAGCAGACGGTGCACGCTCTGTTAACTTGGCTTCAGGTATTGCAATGGTGAATGAGCTGAGTATAAACACCAATGTGCTCCTTTGGAGTGTGCGCGGTCCGCGAACGGAGCAAGGCATAATGATCCCTTCACTGAGTGCGCTCACATTGAGGGCAGCAGTAAAACGGAAGAACGTGTTGAGCGTTCACGCTCATCAGAATCAGCATGGGGGGACCTGAACTGATTGTCTATGATGTCAGGCCAGATGTTCAGCTGTGGTCTTCCCAGAGCAGTGGTCTGCAACCTGCTGCTCTGGGGCCTAATGCAGCCTTTTGACTCTTTTGCAATGGTGCCCTATAGCTTTAAAAAAAAACAAACAAAAAAATAAATATATGGGGATTTTTTTTTTTTTTTTTTGTTTTTTTACAGAAGAGAGGCTATTAATGATTAATGACAAATAAAATCAAGATATAACAATTTGTTAACCTCGAAATTAATCACATTGTGCAATGACTCGACCACCTTCCTACTTCACCTCCTGCAACATCTACAGACCATCAACTTTCCTGCACCTGTGACTAACCTTAAGTTTTAAATCCCTGGTAAGATAACTAAACCAACAAAAACACTTTTCTGGAAGAAAATAGATATTGTAATTGTGTGGGAACAGATTCATTTAACCACCAATGTGCTGGTTAAATATGCATGCTTTATGTGTGGCAAGAAATGAGCAATTAGCATGTGTTGATCACATGATCATGCATTTTTAAATTAAAGTTACTTTTTGTAGCCTTTCAAATACATTAACTAAAAAACATCTTTATATAAAATTGTATTCATGTAAACTGAGATGTGTAAGAATTTGAAGATGCAATAATTTTTTTTATTTCTTGATGTCAATTTTATTTTATTTTAAACTGTTTTTAAGTTTCCATTTACATGATCAATAAAAATCTAATCAAATTAAATCAAACATTCTATATATTTTTAACTGAATATAATTTAATTCACTGTATTGTCTTCATTGAGAAGGTATTTTTCAGCTCCAGGAGAACTTTAATCCAGGTGAGATGAGGTTAAATGGTCCCTTGTAGAGTAAAGGTTGCAGACCCCTGACCAGGGGAAGACCAGGAGACCCCACTATAAGAGCTGGACCCTCTAAATTTAATTCCATGGGGTGAAGCAATGCAGATGCTAAGTTGGTTATGCTACTGTTAAGTTAATTGAAGTACAGCCTTTCTGCAAAATAAAAAACAGAATACATGTAACCTGTTGTTATGCTTTGAAAAACTTAATATTGACACTAAAACCTGAAAAGATTTTGCAAATATCTCAAGTCATACATGAGCATGCATGGTTATGTTGTACACCCCCCCACCAGTGCTGCCACTGGAAAAGTTAGTGTAGATCCCTGAAAAGTCATAGTTTTGCTTATTTTGATAAATTAACTCATTCAGTGCCAGCCATTTTCAGAATTTCTACACCCCTCAGTGCCAGCAGTTTTAGAGGATTTTGACTGGTTTTTAAAGACTCACAGAATATTTTGTATTATGACAATCTGAAATCTGATACCAAATTATGAAAGATTGAAGTCTCTACTTTCGTCAGAAAAATACATTTGTTTGCAGCTTGTTTTCGTTCTTCCGTAATCAGCAGTTGAATAGAGCATGTTTTACACAAATCACCAGTTTCAGAGCAAAAAGCTGAGAAAACAGGCTTTTTCTAAAATAATCTGTCAGTGACTTTTTTGCTTTATTGAACACTATAACATCTGAACATTGGTTTCCTTCTAAAAAAACAAAAAAAACAACAACATTGAGACAAGGCTTTTGATGGCAAAAGTATTATAATTTTGCTATCTGTCTCACAGTTGAATATTTTGCTTACTGTATTTTGTATCTATCATAGTGGTACTTTCTGAGAATGTTCTTGTTTGCTGTTGGGACATTTTCCTGAGACAGATCTGAGTTGGACCTTGTACTGTACAAAAATAACTAAATTGTAGATGCAGTGTAGATCTACTCACTGCACAGTGTGGATGTTGGGATGTTCCCTGCAGGCGTCCACTAGAGCCAGCGCTGCATTGTCTCCAATGTTGTTGTATGCCACATTGAGGTCCTGGAGCCCCACGTTCTGATGGAGCTTCTCAGAGAGTTGAAGGGTGCCTGGGTCCCCTAGTCCAGTATGCATCAGAGACAGGTGGGTGAGCGACTGGTTCCCAGGCAGAGCCTCCAGCAGAGTGAGGGCCCCAGCGTCTAGCAGAGGGTTGTCACAAAGCCTGGAGAAACAATGAAACAAATGTGAAATCTATAATCAACACAAATGTGTTTATTAAAGATTCCTTCTTTGACTTTGCAAATTTGAAGTATCAAACCAGTATATCACAAACCCCAAGTACTGGCCTAAAATGACTTCATTTCTTGTATTTACCTACAGACCACAACCATAAGTCCCTTTGATATACAGTTAAAATTCCTGTATAAGCTCAAAATGTGACATTTCAAATGAACTTAATGGACAACTGTTCGAAATATATCAGAAAAATGTAACACATGCTAAATGGACAAAATTTGGCCAAACCTGTTTTTCAGGGTTGAGGCTTCTTGTTTCCAGTAAGGGGCAATCATGTTTTAGCATGCCAAAATCATTTGGAGTGTACTTTGCTCTGAAATTTGAATGAACAGTTTGGGGAGGGTCCTTTATTATTCCAAACGTGACAGGATACACAAAGCGAGGACCATAAAGACATGGTTTTGTGAGTTCAGTGTGGCCCGAAAAGAGCCATTACCTTAAGTAATTTATAACAGCCTTTAGTGTTTAAATGCATGTAATAATCCTTATGTGGCAATCGCCATTTTGGAGACTTCAGCCAATCACCCAGTCGTGTATCTTGTTGTTGCAATAGGGTTATGCTTTGTTTGTCCGGCTGCATTGTTACTCTATGATAAAATAGAATTTTAATCCAATGTTTTAACGCCAGTACCTTGGAGGTTATGATGCTAAGAACACCCAAACATTGCAGTAGATGAATATTGATGTTGCACCTACCAGGAAATCAGAAATCTGACTTTTAAAATCCCAGTTGGAACAGCATTTTGGATGCAACTATCAGCTATCCTACTACAGATTAATGCTTCCAGCTGAACAAGGGAGACCCTTTAAAACAGGCAAGTCTACACTTATAGACTGGCACTTTCTAATCACCATGTCACAGTTTGTCAAACATATCAACTTCCACAAACATGCATTTAAGGGTGTACTCATACTGCTGGCCGTTGCGAACCAGCTCTGTGCATTTGTGACACCACAGGGGGGCATTGTCTGGCACGGTTGGGCACGCAAAACGTGAAGACCTTAGTACCACGCAACACTTTACTGCATGAAACCATTTTGCAATGTGTCAGAGGGTGTTCGTTGGTCAGATGAAGTCAGAGATGCCTGAAGAGAGATGGTGTTCCCTGAGGGATATGAATGAAAGCCATCACATACAATTCATGGAGGTAGAGATCAGCCTTAACCATCGGGACTTCTCTTTGCACAGTCAACAACGGGACAGGCAACAGACTAACAACATCTTCCAGCAACAGCTCATCTTCTCTCGGCAGAGGAAGACGCCATCCTCCACTGCATTTCTGCATCTTCCTGTCATGGGTGCAAACAGAAATGGACTGACTTGTACCAATTTTAGCCAAGAAATGTGGAACGTGAGATGAATACGCATGGAACATGGGAGTCGGCTGCACTGCTGTAAGATTGATGACATGTTGGATGGGGAAAGGGCCTATGAATCTGGAAGCCAATTTCTTAGACTCGGAGCGAATAGGTTAGCCATGGGTATATAACCACACTCTTTGTGGTGTATTCAGGGCCTGGCCTACGATGGTGGTCAGCATAAACTTTGTGCCTCTAAGTACTGCGCTACAAGGCATGACAAGCCCGGAACCAGGATTGCCTGCAACGCCTAATGAGGGCTGCAACAGAGGGCACTACGACTTTCCTCTTTAGAGATGAAAACGCTGGTGGCTGATAACCTACAGCACACTGAAAGGGCGAGACACATGTAGATAAGCATGGCTAGGTATTATGAGCAAATTCGCCCCAAACTAAATTATGACTCCACGACGTAGACCCTCTGAAACAAGACACAGAGGAGCTATTCCATCTCCTAGTTAACCCTCTGTCTGTCCGTTGGTCTGAGGGTGATAACCAGAGCATAGGCTAACCGTTGCCCCAATGAGAATAGAAAATGCCTCCCAAAACTTTGAAATTAATTGTGGACCAGATGAGAGACTATCCGGGGGGAAGCCACGAGAACGCGCTCCATCATGATGACAACTAACTCCTTGGCTGCGGGCAATTTAGCAAGAGCAATGAAGAGGGCCATTTTAGAAAACCAATCTGCCACGTTCAGGATTACTGTATTGCTATTAGACATGGGCAGACCGGTGATAAAATCCATATAAAAGGCCGCGTCGAAACAGAAAGAGGTTGTAAGAACCCAGCAGCACGTAGGTTCAAGGGTTAAAGCAAAGGATAGACAAGCCGCGACATACTCACGGACCTGATGATTCAAACCTGGCCACCAAAAATGCTGTAGAACGTGGAACGCTGTGTGTCTAGCCCCGGGATGGCGTGCAAGATGGTTTGTGTGTGCCCAGTGGATCCCTTGGATCCACTGGGATCCACTGGGCGCGGGGATCTACCGCGGGGATCTACGGGCACAAACAACCGGTTTGGGGGACACCCAGCTGGGATATGGGCAACTCCAGTCCTCGTGGGCAGGATTCCTGAGACTTTTAGATGTGTCCCTGGTCCAACACACCTGGTTAAAACCAATGTGTTGCCATCAAGCTCTGCAGAAGCATGATAACGAGCCATTCATTTGGATCATTATCAAAAGCAAAACGTGGTTTTGGTCTCCGCCTCACCCACAAACACTCCTTTTCTTTGCTATTATTTAGTATAAAATGTCAATGATCAGCATTATTTTTATTTTTGAATCTAAAAAACAAACATTCATGAGGCACTTTGCATTGACCATATGTGATGTGCCACACGTACATGCGCATGCACAAAAGAAAAACAAGGAGTTACAGATTTGAATTAAAATAAATACATTTCAATAACAAAATAGATCAAATGAACTCAATGATGTTGATAGGTTTTCAATGTAGTGAGTCCCCGGGACCCACAGGAGGTGATTTGAGTGGGTCTCTGGGAAATTCAATGGGTCCCCAATAAAAAAAATATATTTCTTTTTATTTCTTATATTCTTCTATTTCTTAAATTATAGTGTCAAACACTCTTAATGGTGGTGTGGTATGGCTATAATTAGCAGATATATTCACGTATGTTCAAAATGTATCTGAAATTAAACAAATACAATTCAAATGAAACAAAATGGTGTCTGTTGTACAAAATAAATTATCAATAAAAGTGCTGATTTCAACACAAAAAAAACAAAACAAAAACTTACCATCACCATGACAGAGTCAAAAAATAAATAGTCACCAAAATCTTCTTGTCTGAAGATCAACTAAATCAAATGAACTGAATCAATCACTATGGAACTTATAGCACAAAAATGTTACTTAACTAACAGTGCAAAGTCTGTTGGGAAACATAAAATGATGCAGATATGTTTGTGGTGTATCATAAGCAGCTAGTAAACTGGCTGATTGTTGTTGTAGTGGCTGAACTAGCATGTACTCAAGGCGATAATGTCTGCGCTGATCTAATGCGTAAAGGGGTCTGCTGACGGCTAGGTTTCTTTTGCTAGTTGCTGTGATTTTAAACATAAGTTGATGTTCACAATGCATCGTACCTAGCAACATCACTGCTTACTACTAAGAAGTTGTATCTTTGACTTAGGGCCCTTAGGACACTTGTTTTTTCCCAAATTCCATTTTATTTTTCCCAATTTCCATTTTATTTATTTTTTTTTACAAATTCTGTTTTATTTTTTCCCAAATTCCGTGTTTTCCACTTAATTTTTTTAAATTAAATTTTTTTTTAAGAAATATTTATCATCTTTTAAAGAAAATTTTAGTTTTTAACTCGTGTGAGGAAACAAAATAAATACTAATACATAAAACAACATAATTAAACAAAAATGTATATCAAAAATAAAGTAAAATTAAAAGGCAGATATAAATTGTAGGGACATGGATTATTCTGACTGCACCTTTTTAATTATTTATATGTCATATAAAGATGTATGAGAACAGCATTAATGTCTCCCAATTTCCTCTGAGGGATCAATGGTTTACTGAATCTGAGCAGATTTAATGACTAAGTTGTGATCAACTTAGTTTAAATTAACCTAATTTAAATGATCCTATCTTCTGTAGCTCTGATGAGATGATGTTAGAATGTAACGTTCTAATAATGTTGCTCCAACAGACTTATTTTGTAAACCGGAAGTTCCCACTGAAACGTTTGTACTTAGGGTAGCTTGCTGACTGTGAATGTGTACCTATAGGCACGGACAAAAGACTGGAATAAAAAGAACTAAAGGACAACACGGACTGAGTTATTCTTAGTTAACCAGACACAACAGTTCGAACACTGAGCAGGGGAAGATGATTTAAGACGATCACGTTTTCACGGAGCCCCGCCGCACTACACAAAAAACGAACCGAGCTTTCAGGGGGGAGGATGGTGCACTTAATAAGCGCTCCCAGGAAACAATTTGAAATGAAACCCACGTTAACTGGCTAGTTGGCTAAACTAGCATGTACTCAATGGGATCATGTCTGTGCTGAGTTAATGCGTAAAGGGGTCCGCTGACGGCTAGGTTTCTTTTAATAGTTACTGTGATTTTAAACAAATTGTTGTTCACAATGTATTGTTTTTCATGGGAAAAATGAGGTGAGTCCCTAGGACGCATGGATAGTGGATTTACTGCGTCCTTTTAGATTTTTATGCGTCAGGCACGCAATACGCGTACCTAGCAACATCACTGAAACTATACTTAAATAAAAAACCCACTTAAATAGAATAATAATAATAAGGTTGAATATATAAATTAGGTAAATTAACTGCTCAACTGGCAGCAGCAGACACGCATTAAGTGGTTAGCCTTTCCATTACATATCTAGGTGTGTGGAACATGTTGCATTTTCTGAAAACTTAGCAGCTTAGGTGAGTTCTTAAAAAATATTACTATTATTACGATTCTGCCTTCTACTACTTTCTATACTATAATTCAAGGGAGGTCTGTGTGTGTGTGTGCGTGCGTGCGTGCGTGCGGAGCAAATATCTCCCCAACGCGGTGCGAGTTCAACCTGAAACTCGGTCAACGGGTACCAAATACCCCGAGTGTGTGTATCTGTTATTTTGGAGTAATTTGGTCATTTCAAAATGTTTATTTCACTTCTGGACGGCCCCAAAATGAAACCTATTCAACTTTTGACCTCAGGGTGTGAGGGGGCGCTAGCGCACCATCTATATCTATTTCACTACACAGCTCCTCACGCGAGCAAGAGCCACGTGTGCGGCCACTCCTCCTCCGCTTCTTCCTGTGCCATGCTATCGTTAGTTTCTCAAACACGGGAGCTCTCTGAATAGATCATTTGAAACCGTCAGCCACTGGTGAGTCTTTTGCAGACACGTTTCCCATTGTTTAAACCATATAACTGTTGCTCAATAACGCGCTGTTTCACTAGAGTCGGTATTGACCTCAAACCGTTCAATACTCCATCTGGAAAACTGCAGATTCTCTGTGGTGACGTGCATGGAAGCTAAGTTCTGACCACTCGGTTTGAAGGTAAAACATGATTTTTGTTTTTAAAAAAGACATTCCAATTGTACATAATACTTTAATTTACTTACTCACTCCTGTAGTTTGGAGTTTTACGTTCTGTTTTGCGCAGTTTTGTTGTTTTTCTGATTGGCGCTACAATGTCTATGGAGTTTGGTTATCAGCGTCTCAAACATTTCACGGAGCACAAACACACGGTATTTATTTATTCATAATAAAAATATACTAAATGAGTAAAGTAAAACACAAAAAAATGCACAAAAAGACAACTGAAAGAATAAAAAATACACATGACTCCAAAAAATATACATTACAGAAAAATACAATGCGGGTTCATGAAGGAGATGGATGTACACACGCACGCACGCACACACACAATAATAAAAATATACTAAATGTGTAAAATAAAACAAAAAACTAAACAATATTTATACAAAAAGTACACACAATTACAACAGAAATGCATAAAAATACACAAAATTAAATATTTATTAAAAAAAATACACAAAATGACAACAGAATCACACTACAATGACAACAAAAAACTATAATTATACAAAAACACAACAGAAAGATACACAAATATACATAATGACTCCAAAAACATTACATTACAGAAAAATACACCAAACAAAAAAGTGAGTATAAAAGTGAGTTAAAAAAAAAACAAGAAGCATATTTATCATGTTCATGTCCCATAGAATTAAACCAGGGAAATCGTACACAATTTTTTATTTTGCACCCGCAAATAAACCCTTTATAACACTAGAGTACAGAGTATGTACAGCTCTTTGTACATCCAATCTTCAAACACATACTCATTTGGCCATAATTCACTCTACTGAAGCTCCCACATGAATGCATACTTCCGATGGGCACTGTACTAGTAAATACTAATAACAATTCCAATAACACTAAAGTGGTTCTAAAAAAACTCCAGCCAGTTATCTCATGTTTGCATTGTCCAGTATAGCAGAAGATGAATCCAATTTATCAAACTGGAAAAATATAGACATGAATTAGAGTGTGTAGCCTTACTGTAGAGACTTAAGAGAACTCTTGGGGTCAAGAAGCAGGTCTCTCAGCAAGATGCAAGACTCAGAACCCAAGCTGTTAAACTGCAGGCTGAGGACAACAGAAACAGGCAGACACATTACAACACGCACAAGCTGGACAAGCACTGGTACAGTTCAAGCCTGTCAATAAAATGCATCAGAACACAACAGTAATTAAAGCACTGTTAAACCCAGTTGACAGCCACAATGTCACACGTTCTAGAGACGGGTTCAATTTACTTGTCGAGAATGTTAAACTATCATAACCAAATTAAACTGACACCAACGATTCTCGACCACACCCCCTTGGGTGGAGGACAAACAGCCATAGTTTAGAATATATATATAACATCATAATTCTCTCTCTCTTTTTTTTTTACATACCCATATGGAAAATTGGCCCCTGAGCATTAAAGCTAGGGTAGGCGATTTTCTACAGATACACTTTAAGTTTTTGGTTGAAATTGTCTTTATGTCCTAACAGAAATTAAGATCTTATGTGCTCTGAAAAAGGAATGAAGAAAATCTGTCAACTGTAGCAGCTGTAAATCTTTAATAACTTTGACCAATGGAAAATAAACAAACCTTTTTTTTTTTTTTTTTTTAAAACCAATCACGTCTCCCTGCTTATTCTATACCTCTTGCACGCACAAGCTCACACTGAAAGCGAATCACCGCTGACAGTTAAAAAAGAGTTTTTGGTCACGTTTTTTTAACATATATAGTGGTAAAGTTTAGTGTTTACATACTGCTGAATGAGACAAAGTTTCTACACAATACAAGCAATGAGCTTAGCTCCTCTTCTACAGCAGCTGTGCATGTGAGTGAAACGGAGCACAGAGGGGAGGGGCGAGGGGGGTAAAGACAGAGCCATTGGGGAAGCTACATTCAAAATCATGCTAGCTTTTGAAAAATTGCCTACCTTACCTTTAAGGATATTGACTCTAGTCTAAATAAGATTATTTTAGTGAAGTACAAAACCATCATACCCTATCATTTATCTGAAGAAAAAAAAAATAAAAAATTCAGTCTTTTTAATTAGAATAAACCAACCTTTTCCAGTAACAAGAGGAAGCTTGCTCACCTATAACTTGGACTTATTTTTTATTATCACTGACATGACATGCAGACATTTAATGCAAATCATCGTTTTGTTGTTGTTGACACAATTAATCTACATGAGTGTTTCCCAACCTTTTTTGTTTTGTGTTCCGCATTAAAACCAGGTGGAACAAGTTAAAGAAAACAAAATTGCTATTTCAATAATGGGCCTTCACAGAAGAGCCATGTTGGGACTCACTGATCGACATGACACATTCCTGTTGCTGACTATATAATAGTTTATGCACACAAAATCAGCTTGATTAACCACAAGTACCCTTATATCTAAGATGAAATTTTCTTTCATGTTAGATTATTTCCACCGCTTTTTCCCCACTATTTGACACTTTCTGATTTGTTTTGTCTCAGATAGTGGGAATTAGAATCCAGGCCCATGCACTTCTGCGGGGACCATGCGACAACTTTCCCAGGTGTACGTACCAGGTGAGTATTTTCTACTGTCCAAAAACAAGTATTTTAGATTAATTTTAGTCTATAAATTTATAGTGGGAGTAAATTATCAGATGAGATCAGGCATGATCAGTGTGGTATGGCCTATGCCAGTGTCATTCAGCTTTTCTCTTTATGTTAGGGCCCATGATTGACTGGTGGGTAAACCTGGATAAAAGCCCCAGTGGAAAGACAACAATACCATGCCAAAAAACAAGTGAAACAAATGCATTTACACAAAGCCTTAACTTTACTTAAGTGTACCATCCCGCAAAACCTAATCAACCTTTTGTTGGATACATTAAATTGCTAGCTATCATATTGCTTGATTCCAGCATGTACAGTAATCAGGGTCAAAGTTCAAGCACTGGGGCAAATCACAAGGCTCTTTGTTTGACCATGTCACTGACAGCAATGCTTTCAGCAAACACGAGCCACAACAGGAAGACCCATTGTGTTTGCCTTACTTGAGGTAGTGTGCATGTTTGAAGGCCGGATGCAGCATCTGAAGCATGTCCCGTGTCAGGAGACAGGATGATAGGTCCAGCTCTTGAAGGTAATAACTACAGAAAAACAGAGATGCAGATATTGTTAATTTCTTGCAATTTCATTGCAGTTAACATGTTTGTAAAAATACATGTGTGCACCAAAACTTCATTTTCTATACCCCTTACTTTTCATGAGAGTTGAGAGCTTTCATGGCAACACAGCAGCTTACAAGGCTGAACAGTGGAATCGATACACATCAATTTTACACTCGAGGTTAAATGAGTTACATAAAATAAGCCCATACCATAGAGCTACACATCTTGAATTAATTTGAGGGGAAAATAGCAAAATCACCTGAATAAAAATATGACCATTTAAATATGTTTTTGAAATTGTTCATGGAATATTTTACTAATTGTTGGTGATGTTTAAGAAAAGACAAACCTTTAACACTCAAGAGTAAATGGCTTCAGCTCATGCAGTCATTGATAAGCTGAGACCAATCTATGTACCTGTAGCTGTGCTTTTATGCCATCAAAGTATTACACCTGCTGTGATTATTGCAAAAAAAATATTTTAAAAATCTTACAACTTTCCCAGCTTAAAAAGACAATCTCTCAAAAAGTGCATCTACCTGTACTTTCTGCCCTATGCAATAAGTGGATGTTTTCTGGTATTGAAGACTTGCTTTTGTGGAAACAATTCTTTACTTTGGTAAAGGCTCAATGTCAGTGGTTCCCCGCATGACATCATGACAGGTGGGTGGGGGCAGAAACAGCCTTCCTGAACAATGAGTGTGAAATAGAAATATATTTTTCTTTGCACTCCAAGAACATCTGATTGCACATTTCATTTTATTTTGTGTATAGTATCTCATTTTGTGCCTTTTTTCTTTTCAGTGGAAAAGATAACTAAGTCCATCATAAATAAGCATCCGTGCAGATTATTATAGCTAGGGGACAATAATGCAGTATGAATATTCCACTTCTAGAGGTAATTGTACAGAAACAATTGCTTCATTTCTGAAGCTGTTACTGATTATTTGTTGTTCCTGCCTGTAGTAAGGAGTAAACCTTTTCAGACAATAAGTCTGAGAAGTGAGCTAAGTGTAGCCTGCCTATAAAATTGGCTGAACAATGGAGAAAAAAAGAGGTGAAAATAATTGATGCATGCTTTAGGATAGCTATTTAAAACTTTAAAAATAAAAAAAAATCCCAAATGATGAACAAACACTGGCCACAATATGATTTTTTTTTTTAAAAATGTGCATATCCAAAAGACCTACATTGGCCCAATTGCAGTATTCCCAAAGCCCACGATCAGGCCATGGCACAACAGCAATCTGTTTCCTATGTCGGTAGTTATGTCAGAAGGTGCTGATGCTCCCAAATGCTATTAGCCAATCATTAAAGCTGCAATCTGCAACTCTTACAAAAGTGACTTTTTGTCATATTTGCTAAAGCTGTCACTATGTAAGGACAGCTTTACATGAAACTACTAATTTGTGTGAAAAAACAGGCTCATTGAGTCCTGCTCCTGCTGCCTTTGGCAGATTGCCAGAATCCACTGCGACCGAGCAAAAAGAACCAATCAGAGCCAGGATTGTGTTTGATGGACTGACAGCTGTTGCTCATAGTACTCGCCCCCTTCCCGGAGCTGTCTTTTGTACAGTATATGGTCTGGAGAAGTAGAATATGGAATTAGCAACTTTCCTGCTTGAAAGGTAATTACTGCTGCTTGATTTACATTGTTTGATTAGTAATTGTTACATTAGAACTTTGTAGTACATGCCTTGTTCATGTGCGCGCAGCAGCCTCTGTGTGTGGTGCTGTAAGTGACACTGTGTTGATGCTGCTGCTGCTGAGTTGTGTGCACATTGAGAGAGAAGCACTGCAGTAATACGCTTTTAACAGAGCATGTTATATTACTGTGATGTTGCTGTCTGACTAACGTTGGCTTGTTTTCTCCTCTGAGGGAGGGACTTTGGAAAGTTTGGAGGCAGAAGAGCGCAGTGGGGAGGGAGGGGGAGAGAGGGATCTGAGAGTTGCGGACTGCACCTTTAACTCCCAAAAGATGAGGACAATCTTTCACCATATGATTCTAAAAAAATCTTAGTTAAAGCAACAGTCGTCTTAAAGAGAAACTAAACCCCAAGTCCACTTTTTCAACAAGTAGTGTTGGTGACTGATTCTTGTCATGATGAATTCATGTTGGGTGTGGGATACATATGTACGTGTATATACGTATATATGCATATGTGTGTATCCATAAAATGAAGAGTCCGTCCTTAAAGGGGACATATGCTAAATCCACTTTTTTAGCCCTTAAATGCATTTTGTTGTATATTTAGAGTGCTTAGAAGTACAGAAAAAATCAAATTAGTCTCTTCAGGTGCTCCGTAGATATCTTTATATTCTGTTTTGCTCATATTTTTCAATCTGTTTCGATTTTTCTATTCTCTATTACGTTTTTTGAACTATTACATCACAGTATTTGCAGCGGAACTGCCAAATTAGTACATCAACTCCAGGTCCAACACTTCGAGCAATCCGCCATTTTTATTTCTCGCTTATATTTTGTAGTCCAAGCTCAAGGATGCCGAAGTTACGAGAGGATAAGTCAAAATGTTCGGTTGTTGGATGTAGTAACCCACACGCTTCATTACAACGTCTCCCAGCATCAGAACCTTTTCGAAGTGCCTGGTTGAGTTTTATTTTTCACGGAAATGTACCCACATCTGTGGATAAGGTCATTTTTGTGCGTGTGAAGCACTTCAAGGATGACTGCTTCTGCAACCTCCACCAGTATAAAGAAGGATTTGCCGAAAGACTTTGTCTGATTGAGGGTTCAATTCCTTCTATCTTTGGAGACGACGAACAGAGCACTTCGGTAAGCTGTAAATAACGCTAAAAAGTGTGATAAGACGTCCCTGTCATTGTTTTGTTAGCATTAGCAGTTGCACCGTCTTCAGACTTTATATGTTAGCGCTGTGTGCTCGTTTTAGATCCTTGATGATATGGCCTACATGATTTAATTTAAGTCTAAAGTTTTCATTAGTCATTTCATTTTGCCGTTTTTGTCTTTGAAAAGACTGTATTAAAATGCATTTCGTGACGTTAGCTTGGCGTTAGCGTTAGCTCGGTGCTTGTGTTAGCTCACTTGTTCTTGTTCTGTTCTTGTTCTGCAGGTTCATCATCTTCATTTTCATCTCGCTCCGATGGGTCCGACTCTGGCTCGAACATGTAAAGCTGGATGGACAAGTATTCCGTTGTTGACATTTTGTAAATAACCTCTGAATAAAAAGTTTATGCGCCGCTACATAGCCGTATCTCTTCTATCAAACTACAAAAATGGCCGAGCAGGGTGGAGTTGAACCGAGTGTCACCTGAAGAGGGGGCGGGGTATGGAGTGTCTCATTTGCATTTAAAGAGACCGCACCAAAACGAGTTGCTCTCAGAAGCACATCAGAAAAGGGGTAGAAAAGGGGCCTGTGGAGCTATAATAATGAGGAATTCAGACCCAAGCATTGCAGTTCCACTTTATATAGACCACAACTGTATGATTTATATGTAAAAAGGAAGGATTTAAAACCATGATATGTCCCCTTTAAGACTTCTCTACTGTAAAGTGTCTTGAGATACCATTGGTTAAATTTGGCGCTATACAATTAAAAGATTGATTGATTGATTGTCCAGCTCTTGACATTTCAGTCAAAGTATTAAAAAAATTGACATATTTTGTTATAAAAATATAAAAGTGACTGCCCTCTATGGGTTGAAACCCGGCTATTACAATAAAATTTAGCCATTGGCTGTGAATACTGGTTTGTGAAGTTTTTGATGGCTTCTTAGGTCACAAACTATTACTGTTGGCCCTGCCCCTCCTATGAAATACTGCATGGTAAATTGACTTATATAGCACTTTATCCCTACACTTAAGTAGTCTCAAAGCGCTTTACAATATCAGTTCATTGACCCATTCACACTGGCGCCCTGTCCAGGGTGTACCCCCGCCCAGCGCCCTATGAGAGCCGGACATTGGCACCGGCAGACCCCCGCGACCCTGTTAAACGGGAATAAGCGGGTATGAAAATGGATGGATGGATGACCCATTCACACACCAATGGGACTGAGCTTACATGCAAGGTGCTGGTCAACCACTGGGAGCAATTTAGGGTTCAGTGCCAGGCTCTTGCCCAAGGACACTTTGACATATTGACTGATATAGACTTGGATCTGTTATGGCAATTATTATATTCATCATCATATCGTCAAATGTGTGTTCAGGTGTACAATTTGTCATTACATGATGACTGCATTACTCTTTGCACTTTTGAACAGCTGAGTCATGTTAGATTAAACAGTACAGATCGTATTGTATCCACAGTGCAACACAGAGTCTCTGCTGAAGGCCAAACTCAAACTCACATGCAGATAAACACGCACACACACTATCAAGGACAGATAACAATGGCGCCCAACCTTCCTCATAATATACACGTCTTCATCATCCTCAAACGTTTCCACTGTTGGGCATCTGACCCCCTCCTTCGCCTCACCTCAGGGTGGAACTTTTTCTGTTATCTGTATAAAAGCTGTGAAACTGTTAGTGGGTCTTGCCTTTTTGCTCTGCCACGAGCCTTTTGCCTTTCATTCCACAGGATGGAAGCTTCTTTTTTATTTAATTTTATAATAAATCTTTTCTATAAAATCATCAGTGCTTCGACTGGACTCCATCATTCAACCAGAGCAATAAATCATGTCTCCAAATGAGGTCAACCGCAAATTTGCCATGACAGATCGAACAACCAACCTCTCGATCAGAAGACGACTTCTCTACCACCTGAGCCCATGAGAAGGGGAAGTCGCGTGTCCAAATCCCTTTAAGTGCTATCAAATATTGGCATTTTTTTTTTTTTTTTTGAACGCTTTCGTCATTTTTGTTTTGGTGGAAAAGTAAAATACAATAAATTCAAACTGATAAAAGTTAATACTACATAATACTACCCATAAATACTGTACAATGTTTACTGTTGTTTAATGCACCTTTTTATACTTGGCACTTTTTTTAAATTAAATTTTAATACTTGATTTCTATTCTTTATTATTTAACTGCCGCTAACTGACTGTCACCAACAAAGTTTTGTTGTTTATCTGCAAAGACAATTAAGTCTGTTATGTTTTATGTCATGTACACCAATCTGCCACATCAATACTAGTATTCAGACTAGTAATACCAGTCACCAGTTTTATATTACACATAACCTGTTCAATATATGAAATAAAAGTATTATGTACATATATAGTATAATAGTGTAATAAAAATACCATAAATATATTCTAAAAAACAAAATACAATATGTAATTATTCATATAAATAGAACACAAATATCTTGTCCGAATAATCTGAATAATCCATTCAATTATTTATTAATGCTGCTGCTGCAGTGGTTATATTATTTTTGTATATTATAGTATATTAGTATTATTTTTGTACATATTCTTTTTATATTAGCTGTGTTTTTTCTAGACTGGCACACTGTACAGGGTGTACCCCCGCCTAACGCCCAATGAGAGGTGGAGAGAGGCACCAGATCCCGCCACCCTGAAAAAAGGTAAAAGTGGGTCAGAAAATGGATTAATGGATGGATAGTGTTTTCCTATTTGTAGTTGTTTTTCCATTTTTATTAATTTATACTCTATTAATTTATACTATTATCCTATATTTATTCTTTAAGGGCTTAGCGGGGAACTTGGGAACATTATTTCATCATGTTCATGAGCATGACAAATAGGTTAAATCTCTTTAAAATATAGCTTATTAAAAAAAAAAAAAAAATCTTGTTTAGTGACTGTCTAATGATTTTTTTCTTACTTTATTAATCTAAAAATAGTCATTGTTTTCAAGTGAAGGCACAACAATGTTTTTTTTAACAAAAAAATAATAATAATTTTTCCATCATTACAAGGTTTTAAACTGTTTTAAATTACACTTTAGCCTTGAGGTGTGGAAATATATTTAAATGTGAAATATATACAATATAAATAATAATAATCATAATAATTAGTGAAAAGTTAATAATTCAGGGTTTTAAAAAAGTAACATGTAATTCAAAGTCATATTCAAATGGGAAGGACTATAAATAAAAATATTGATAATGAAAAAACAAAGCAAGAAAATAATTACTTCTACTCGTCCATGAATGGATATTAATCTGCTTTTACGATTCATTACTGTAATCTGCAGTTTGATTGGCCAAAGTACGTGACCTGACATTTGATTGGACTTTCAAAAGATACAGCAGGCAGCGTGATTGGTTTTGATAACATGATGCCGTGGCTGTAATTGGCCCAGCCTGCACGAACCAGCGGCCATCATGTACCACTAAGGTCGCCCGTAAAAGCTAGCACCTGTCAACTCTGCAATCTTTGGCGAGTAGGTTGGATTGAGTAAATTGTGAATAGAGAGTTATAGTAAGTATTGAGTAGGCCAGGGGTGGCCAACTCCAGTCCTCGAGGGCCGGATTCCTGAGACTTTTAGATGTGTCCCTGCTCCAACACATCTGAATCAAATGAATGGCTCGTTATCATTGCTTCAGCAGAGCTTGATGACAACACATTGGTTTCAACCAGGTGTGTTGACCACCAAAACCTCAGGGTTTAGTTACTCTTTAACTAAGTGACTAGAATAAGCTTGGCCTGGTTGACAGAAAACCATAGGTTGAGGTCACAACTGGAACATACACTTGAGCTGGTAGGAATGAAGAGTCAAATTGAGGCTTTACCTTGGAGGAGCGCATGAGAGCACAGAGCTCAGCACAAAACACTTGAGTGGTGTCATTCGAACGTTGGTAAGTCGGATGGATCTGATTGAAGCTAGAACCTCAGCAGATAACCTCGGGTTTTGAAACTCATACAGCAGGACCAGTAAATCCATCAGCTCCTCTGGTGGCTGTGGCTTGCTGAGTTCTAGCACAAACAAAAGCCTTTTTAGCATTAACCATTAATATGAAGTAATCTAAATGACAACCTTGAAGGTAACAATTGCAGCAAGTTCATTTTGTCTTGTTTTTCTAAATAAGTAAGGCTTCATTTATTCAGACAACTTTTTTGACTGCCAACCACCAGTCTTCCTCACAGGCATCTAGTAATTTTCTGTTCTAAAGTGGTCTGATATTGAAGACTCACACGGATGGGGGAAAAATGGGTCACAATAGGAAAATTTGAAGTCTGCAATATCCAACCACTGCAGAACAGAAAATCACATCATTGAATGGGACAACACAAAAACAATTGCGACAAAAGGAAACAAACACAAATGCTGGATCAAAGAAGCCATCGAGATCAGGAAGCGGAGCTTTATCATCAACAGGGATGAGGGGACATTTTTACTCTCCCACACCTGGGACTCTCTCCTCCAGAGACCATAGGGCGGCAGGGGGCGTGGCCAGCCTGCGAGAATTCTCATGTTGGCCACACCCAGAAACTACTCATAAGGACACATGAAAGTAATGCTTTCCTTTAGAACAACTAACAATTATTTTTCTGTTTTGAATCACATACAGTATTTTAGACTGCTTTTTTACCTGCTTAAATCCTTCCACCAGTGAACGTCTCCCTGTTGTACTGTGACAGCATGTTTTACAGAGAGGAATTAAAACAATGACATAAAACATGTATTTATTGTGCAGTTGTTATATTTAACACATGAAATGTTATTGAAATTACAATAAAATCATGAATAAATTAAATATCACAAACTTTAAATTGTAAGTTTTCTTGAACAAAGTACTAAGAGCAAATAAAGAGTGTAAATAAGTAATTTTAAAAAGCAAGAGTTAACCTGTCAGCAGGTTATGGAGGTAATGATGTTTAAACCAATCACAGAATTTTTTTTACTTAAATCAAGTCCATTAAATGAAATAATAAATAACATCTTTTGAAAAAATCCCTACAAGTTAAGAAATGTCTAATATTATCCAAATCACATAGTTGATAATAAATGAAAAAGGTTTACTGTTCAGAATAAACAATAGCATCAGCAGAAAAAACTATTTCAAAGTGGGTATGTCACTAACTCACTGATGAGTGCAGTGAAACATGGTTTCAGACCTAATAAAACCTATTTCAATCACAGACCATTTGCTAACAAGCACATTTGTATCATACCTGTCAAGTTTTGGATTTGAAAAAAGGGAAATTTTCTGGCGCCCACTACGAGCCATCCCGCCTGCTCAACCAAGCTCCAGTATTCCTTATATTTTAAGATAGGTGTACAAGAAATCTAAAATACCCACTTGTCAACCATTTACTAAATACAATTATGTGATTAGAATCTGGTAAGTCGACCTTTATTAACATTGAAATGCTGTGAACATTCCTACTCGGGCTGGGCAATATGGACCAAAACTCATATCTCAATATATTTTCTCAAATGGTGATATATGATATAAATCTAGATAATTTTGTCCAATAAAGTCTGACCAGAAAGACAATTCTGGGTTAAATTTGCTGATGCAAAATGCTACACAGGGACATTTATTAACAAACAGCTGATCAATATGTGCACTCAAAAATCCATCTAACTGAGCTTTACATGCTGTTCTGAGAAGTAAAAGCAGCGACTCCTAAAACTAATATTTTGATACATAAGCTATAATATATACATATATATATTGAAATATGAAATATTGTAGTTTTCTATATCGTCAAAATGGAAAACTCGATACATCTTGAATCTCGATATATCGCCCAGCTCTAATTCCTAAATTATAAAACAGCCTAAATAAAAACATAAATGGGTATATGAAGCACATGTATTTATTTAATATACTTTGTTTATATACAAGTCAACACGTTGCACATTTACTGTTAATTTCGCATTGCTTGTCTTTAAGTTAGACATTAACATTTTATTTTCATTATATATTTTCTCATGCTCACTCATGTGGTTCTCTGGTATTCACTAATGACTTATTAGACACATTTGTTGCAGAATTTAGATTCTTTAACACTTTTTGAAAGCAGTGTATATTTGTGGGGCTTGTGATTGGCTGATTTTTCATTGTGACTTACGCGGTTCCTTCCGCTGTGATAAACGCTATAATCTCAGTTACAAATCTTACAGAAAGTGTAACTGTGTCCCATCCAGCTGCTCTTTAGGAAGGCAAACTCTGTCACATTTTACAACGTATTTACACGTTTTCATTCATCAATCTCTTTTGAGTTGTTTCCGGGTTTGTTGCCGCTGTTTGCACTAATCTCGCGAGAACCGCCACCCAGGCCATTTCAGGTGGCAGTTCTCGCGAGGCCAGTGACGCCGTTCAGTTTAGTAAGGCATCTTTTAATTATTATTACATTAAAATACGGGATATTTACAGGAAAATACAAATACGGGAAGATGGCGAGAGTTTCCCGGCCAAAACGGGACACTTGACAGGTATGATTTGTATGTGATTACAAAAGAAAGATTGAGGAAATATCAGCGGTAGTGATGTCACTCCTCTCTCAATTCGTGTACAAACTGGGGCTCCGCTGTGTTTCTTTTTCGGGTGTCCGTGTATCTCCGTTGTGCATTAATGATTGACAGCGAACATTTCAAGTTTTTCCCCGGTTTGTTTCCGGTGAAAAGTTCTGAAGAGACTTAAGCTTCTTCTGTGTTTTCCTCTCTCTGCCATTCTTCTTCTTCGCTGTTTACTAAAGTTAGTTGGGCGACACTGTCCCTAGCAGTCAATGTAAGGCACTGTACCAAAAAGAAAGCAGGACGCGGCCACGGATTTTGTCATTAATTGACTAGATTAAACAATGCGTCGACGCTATAAAATCCACGTTGACGAATTTTTGTAGTCGACAACCGATTATGTCGACTAATCATTGCAGCCTAACTTTCCTTATGAGAGAACTCGTTGGGATACATCAAAGCAATCACTAGAGGCCTCTGAGGAAAACTGGCAGTTGGCAGTCAAAACATGTCAGGAGATCTAATTTCCTAAAAAAAGTTGTCTGAATAAATGAAACTTTACATATTACTTTGATGAACTGATAACTGATTGTTGATATGTAATCACAAGCACATTAGTATTGCCTTCATAGTGTCCTTAAAACATCCAAGTTCTAAGTAAGTAAGTATTTATTTATAAAGCGCTTTTCGCAGATAAAATCACAAAGTGCTGTACACAGAAACAATAAACATACATTTACAAAAAATTCTATCAAATTTTAAAAAGTAGACAATATTATGTAAACATGAAAATAACACGTATGTTACCTCTGACCAGATACTTCCTGAGAGCACGAGTAATCTGCACAACAGTGGTGCTTTGAATATTGCAGTGGAGTTGCTCGAGGATCACACGGTTCCTGTAATGCAGTAATCCACCCATAAAAATTGGGTATAGTTCAAAAGGCTGGGCTTCACTGTATTGCTGGGGTTGTGGACCGTGTACTCCAAGAAGGCTTTTCTCCACCTGATCCAGGATGTCCTCATTATAGCTATCCTCAGTTCGGAACATCTCAGCTGCCATGGTTTTGGCGATACTGCCCTTGTTCCGACTGCTGATCTTATCGTAGAGCTTTGGAAAGAACTTAAGGAGCTTAAATATGGCAAAGATTCTGAGGGGGACAAATTTTGAAAGGACAGCGACAAGGGCACTGACATCTTCTCCAGCCTGACCAATTGCCACAGACACCTGTTTACTCAGCTTCTCCAGAGCGGATTTGTTCTCTCCTAGAACTACGTAGAGGGCAGCTAGGTACTCCTGCATGGCTGGGACAGCGAACACATACCTCCTATTGTCAGCCTCACTGAAATCTTTCAATAAATGTTTGGAGCTCTCAATGCACGGCGCCATGAAGAAGTCCAGCACATCAGTCCAAAACACAGCTAGCTGGCGCAACTCCTCATCTGTTTTGGTCTCACCTCCGATCCATTGTTCCAGTTCCTTTTCCGAAAATGAAGTGCGTTTGTGTGACACACCGTCAAACGCCAGTTTCCCAACAGTGCGAACCACATAGAGCATCAGGGAGTTCTGATGCTCCTGAACAAGAACATTGGACCCTACTCCAGAACCCAGTACCTCACCTCCAAAGTTGAGCCTGAGGAAGCTGGTGTAGATACCAGTGAGCGTTTGGATGGGGGCCTTCGAGTCAGTAAAATGGAGAAAGTGTAATGTGGCACATGTGAGCCAGCAGTAGGAGGGGAGGAAGCAGGCGGCAGCCAGCTGGCTTTCTCTCTGTAGGTTGAGGTAAAGTAGCTCCACGAGAGCCTGAGCCTCCTGATTGTGCTCAGTATCACTACTCCCCTGCAACAGCCGGCCTGTAAAGTACGCCCGTTGACGGTCTGGGTCATTGAAGCCACAAATCTGAGCGTATCGACTAACATACTTTGGAGGGATCCGGTCAAGGGCAGACAACCTGGTGGTGACCAAAATGCTTGCCTGGTGAAGATACAGTGATTGTTTAAATGTTAAGTGCAATACAAATACAACATTATTAGTATTGTTATTAATAACCCATCCCAATCACTGACAAATACACAGGTGAGATTTATGCTATATTTTATCAAAGAGGCTGTTGAATTTGGCCACTTTGCATTTTAGAGAAAAACTAATGTATCTATGTGTAGAAACATAAAAACTCAGTTCTGCTGTGGCAATAAAAACAGCTACGTTTTTAATGCCACAGCAATAAAAAGTAATTGTATTCTATTTGATATAAATATACATTTTATTGCAGTTTTTAAATCAGAGTAAATACCAAAACCATGACCCGAGCTAATCTTATCAAGCGGGCCGGTTTATAATGAATATAGGTAAATAGATTGCTAAATGATGGAAACAACAAAGTCACACAAAATTAAAAAACTCCAAAACTTATTAGAGGAAGTACCAACACATATCACAGAATTAATATGAAGTAAATAACTATAATTGAAAAAATAAAAAGTCATAAACAGTAAGGCATTGTGATTTATGTTACATGTGCAAATGGTGATTATTATAAATCTACATCAAAGCTCTGTGTGTTACCAGTCATCTTTGTAAAGACAATGGTACAGTTGTCTTTTATAATAATTGTTTTCATCTGTTTTATATGTATGTGCTTTTATCTTGTGTATACTGATTTTGTCTTTGCTTTTTTTTATTAAGTCGATTATAAAATCATATTATTTCATTGGTATTCATATATAACTCATAACCAAGTTATTTACAATAAATATCCAACAGTTTGATCAAATCACCATCACAATAGTATCTGAATTAATTAAATCCAGGCATTGCATTTTAGTGAATGACAAACACCTTACATGTTAGAACGTACCTCAGGCAGAAGGTACTTCCTCAACAGGTTTACCACCAACACATGTGTAGTCAGCGGCTCATTAGGATCACTACATAGCTCTGTGGAGCCTATCCGGAAGTCAAGCTGCATTTTTTCCATCCCGTTAAAAAGGAAGAGCACATCTTTTGCATGATCTCCCTCGCCGCTCAACAGAGGGTGTCTTCTCAGGTGGAGGTATTTCCTGCTAACCAGGTCCCTTAAAGAGGCCACACTGAAAGGAAAGGGAAAGATAACACTGAATACCTAACAAAATCCTAACGGACATAATCCTAACCCCTTATTAGAAAAGTGGACAACGTCCCAATTTTATTTCATTTTTTTTAATATATCAAATACCTAACCATAACCCCTGCCAACAAAAGGTTTGCACAATTGCCGGTGGTTGCTAACAAAACATTTTTTTTTAGATAGGACATACATGTCCCTAATAGGGGCCGAGTGCTGCGTGCTTTGCGTTGGCACAGGGTGGATTAATGCTGGCGCAGTGGTTGGCTGAGCTTTGCTCTTGGTGCCATGGGCCTGCTCGGTTGCCGCTGGAAGGCATGGGTGAATGCTTCCGTGCGGCCTGGAGTTTGGGGGAGCAGGGCGCCGGCTGCAAGGGTGGTTCAGTTCCCCTCTAGTGCCCGTTTGCTTAGGGCTTCTCGTGGTACTGATGCAGCGCGATGGGCTTCAATAGCACCTTTGATGTGCACATCTGCTGTAAACGCACAGGAATGTGTGGTACAATGGGATAGCCTGATTGTATTAACTTCTTTCATTCCTGCATTCAGACAAAATCAGAAGCATTGGTCAACATCATCTGTCATCAATACGGTATCTGTAACTCTAAAGCGTGACAGAGTGTGATGCGCTGGACGTTTGAGGAAATAATCCCACAGAGCGTCCTGCTTTAATACAGAGGAGAAAGAGACGCTTGCAATGAAACAGAACTATTGGCTTCCTACATAATATGCAGTTTTAAATATAAATTGTTTAAAGTACGAACTGAAGCTGAGCCTAGTTTCTAAATACAGTATATGTGGGAACAGTTTCTGGTATCCATTCTCTCATGCGCATTTCACAAATCTCCACATATGAGAGGTTGTTTCGCTTGTTATTTACTCTGCAGTGGGTCAAACTGTGGCTTTGCGTTGAACATAGTATAAAAACACCAGTTTGACCAGCATCGACAGAAGTCTGAGGTCTGTCAGAGTTTCATTTACTGAGCTGTAGCCAAGGCGAGGCGTGCAACTCTGGTGCGCACAGCTGATCAGCTCCATGACGCTGCTCCCACAATCTTCCCAGGAAAAGGAGTGGACGACACAGATAAAATATTATGAAATTTAACAAATTTTGTGCCGTCTAGAACTGTTAAATGTGAACATATTAGAAATTAGGAAAATAATTTGTCACCCGGAGAATGAGCGTAAGGCCCACATTTCAGTGCTACTCCATCCAGAGTGCGTAACTGGAATCAAGGTGCGCTGTGAATGACTTAAGTACAGGGGGACTGACTGACAATAAAGCTGACTTTGACTTTTGACTTTGATATTATCGTCAAATATTTAACTACTAGTAATGAATTGTCTTGCTTGACCATATTTGTCTGATTAACTACAACAGTAAGTTGAACAAACATTTTTGCTAACAGACAACCTAAAACCCCAGGCTGGAACATCAGGATGTTATTCATGGTATTTGCATGCCTTTAAATCCTCCAGAGTCACAATTTTACACATTTACCTCTCTGTTAAGTTTGAAAGTCATTAATCACATAAGATTTTTTCTACCCGTTATGTTTCTACACCTTCCTTGTCCCTTTGATTTCAATCATGTTATAGCTGATGGAAAGTTTTATCATGTTTGGGTCAGCAAAAGAGCGATGCCTACATAAAGGTCATAGGTAACTTACCTGGACAGCTTGCTGAGGTCCTCACAAGAAAAAGGCAGCAGCAGCTTAAAGTCTGTCAGAGTGCTCCCAGCACACCAGTCCAACACCAGCTTACGAACCACTGTACTTTTCCCAGTTCCCACAGCGCCGTACAACAGCACATTCAGTCCTCGACCTTCAGTCCAGCTATTCCCTGGTTCAAACAGCTGCTCTACAGTCACAGCAAGACGCTTGGGTACATGTGCTTGAAGAGGGTAACTCATAAGTTCACCCTTCTCCGTAGCCTTTCTTTCCAGTATCAGAGGATCCACATGCATAGTCTCTGGGCTGAAGACCCCACCAAACTGCTTCTCTTCCTGAGGAAGATGGCTGAACCACAGGAAAAGCTTCCTCTTGTGGATTCCTATTGGATCTGCAGCAGAAATATTTTTTACAAAGACTCGTTATTTAGTAATAATTACATGGAGCAATGGCGTCGTGGGGTCCAATAACAAGCCCAAAGCTTTAAGTGAAAGATTTTCAGCCAATCAGCGGCTTGCACCCCACATATGGACTCTTAAGCCGGCCCACAGACTGCATCGTCACCAGGAAGGTACTACCTCATGCTGCGTTCAATGTAACTCTGAACTCTCTCAAAATCATTTGTCTGACGTCTCATAACATTGATGGCACCGTGTAGAGCCAAATGTTGGTTGTAAAACAGTGATCAAAAGCATTTTAATACCAAGGAAATACGTTCACAAATTACTCACCGCAGTTGTGGAACACAGTAAAGCAGGCTTTATTTATGTTGCTGTTTTTATGATTTTAAAATGCATTTACATTTTTTCAGGTTGGCTTAATTAAACTAGCCCATCCAGTTTTCTGGGGAGAGAGAGCGGGGAGCAAGTGAGGAAGAGAGCAAGAGAGCTGTCTTACTTGTTACGGTGGTCTATATTCTGCAAACATCTTCTTAGTCAAACAATTATCAATTTTTGATGACCTAACCTGATATAAGCAGGTTTTAACAGCCTACTTCATCCAGTAAAAGTTTGCCACTTTACTGTGTCCGTTGTTTGCTGCGTCTATTTGTTAAAAAATAAATAAATAAATTCAAACGACTGTACTTTAAAATTGGAAATTGTACATGGATAACGCAATAAAGTTTTTTGCAATTTTTAAAATAAGTAATTAACTCACTCAGTGCCATTGACGAGATATCTCGTCATTTCAAATCCATACGCTCAGTGCCATTGACGAGATATCTCGTCATTTGCATTTTTTTACGGGGATTACTAGAAAACACCCTGGCGGTGGTCTCTTATCAATATCTAAGCTGTGGGGTGTTGTAGTGACCAACTGTGTCCTGAAGATGGCAGCGGTGCACCTTTAGATGAGAGATTAGCCACTGATGCTACCCAGCAAAGGAGGAAGAAGCAGGAAAAGAAGTGAGATTATGGCTCTATGAAGTGATATTGTGACGTATCCAGCAGCTCACAGCACCACATACTAACAGAACATGTGTGGACCTGAGTGGATTATTGATAATGTTGTGATCGTGAGATAAAACCATCAACTAACCGGGCCAAACGGGTCATTGCTGCGTGTCGGGGGGAGGGGGGTACAAAATACCCCCAGCCTGTGAGCCAGATAGCAAAATAATAGGTGACATGTAGGAAGTAGCAGCGCACCTTTGGATGCGAGATCATCCATGCTCATCGGAGCTCAGAGGAAGAAAGAAAGGCATTTACGCGACAGAAAATGGCGCTACGTGCAGAGCTGACGTTCCCAGCAGCGCACACTCCGACCAGAGGAAGTGTGGAGATTGTGAGATAAAACCATAAAAAAACGGGTAAGCAGTGACACTCTGTATGTCTGGGAGGAGGAGGAAGTTACGTGTGTACAGACTGATGGGAGACAAAGTTGGAGGAACGCCAAAATACAGTAAGAAATCCATTCAACTCTGACCCAGATAGATAAATAAAAATAATTTTGCCATCAAAAGCCCGGTCTGTGTCTTTTTTTTTAGTTTTATATAAGGAAACGATGTTCAGATGTTAGAGTTGTCACTAAAGCAAAAAAAAGCTTTAAAGTCACAGGGTGACAGGTTTTTTTTTACAAAAAGGCTTTTTTCTCAGCGTTTTGCTCTGAAACTGAAGATTTGTGTAAAACTTGCTCTATTCAACGGCTGATTACAAAAGAACGAAACAAGCCAGAAACATTTTTTTTTTGATGAAAGTAGAGGCTTCAATCTTTCAGAATCTGGTGTCAGATTTCAGATAGTCATAGTAGAAAATATTCTGTGGTTCTTTAAAAATCAGTCAAAATGCTCAAAAACGGCTGGCACTGAGGGGGGTAGAAAATCTCAGAATGGCTGGCACTGAATGAGTTAAACTAGTAAAATTTGGAAGAATTGAAGGAGAACATAAGTTTGGGTGCTACATAAATGCATTGTGGAAGTGGTTTTATGAAAGATAAAAACAATTATATCCCCTTTCATCAAGTCAAGAACAGTTCCTTATACTGTACCTTTTTGCCCCGTTCCCCACAAAAAAAGAAACCAACTTTCTATCCCTGCAGATCTGAACCTCACCATATTTACTAAGGTACAGAAAAAAAACATTTGTTGTCAGAGCATGCAGATAATACAAGACAAGATAAGACAAAAAATACTGTATATACCTGGTTCTGAAGGGGTGGAGCAGAAGCTTCTGCTGTAAACACCAACTGTGGGAAGGCAAACCTTTATTTTCCTCTTCCATCTCAACAGTGGGAACACTGGACTGAGCAGCCTGGAAAACCACACAATACACCAGTAGTTCTCAGACTTAGAGTTTTACCCCCATGGAGAGGTGTCCACACACATTTGCTATCCGACATAGAGTTACAGTATCATTTCAGTGGTAAAAACAACCAGAATGCAATTGATATATATATATATATATATATATATAAATTTGATAAAAGCATAAGTGAATTCTCTTTAAACAGTAAAATTCTCATCTTGTATTCTACACTATATACAGTGGCTACGGAAAGTATTCAGACCCCTTTCAATTTTTCACTCTGTTTCATTGCAGCCATTTGCTAAATTAAAAAAAGTTAATTTTATTTCTCATTAATGTACAGTCAGCACCCCATCTTGACGGAAAAAACAAATGTAGAAATTTTTGCAAATGTATTAAAAACGAAAAACTGAAATATCACATGGTCATTAGGATTCAGAGCCTTTGCTGATATAGGGTGTACTCACAATGGCAACCAGGGCCGTTCCTAACCAGCTCTGTGCATGTGTGAAACCATGGGGGACCATTGTCTGGCCTGCGTAGGTGTGAACTGCACTGCAGGGGGGGTAACAGCCCGATTGGTCCTGCTGGAAGAGGTGGGCCAAACAGCATACCAGACTGGCACGGTGGGCAGCGCATGTGCACACACACAACTCGACTCTACCCACGCGCAAAACGTGATGCCGTTTTACGGCACACAACATCCGCATTCCGCAACGATAGCGGCGTAAGAAGTGATCGTTGGCCGATGAAAAGGTCAGAGTTGGCGTTACCTGTATGTATATATAAGTGACGTGCAGTCAGGGTAGGCAAGGTAGGCAGTGCCTACCCAAGGCTGAATTGATATTTTTATTTTTTGTTTTAATTATAATATAATTATATATGATTAGGGAGAGGCCACACCCTCTCCCAAAAGCACACGGCTGCTCTGCCTCTGGCCCCATAGCATGTTTTTATGTGTTTGCGCATGCGCAGTCAGTTCCCCAAAATGAAAACCATTTATGTAGAAAGGCAGCTCTCTACACTGCCTTTGGACGTAAACGTGCTATGCTAAATGCAAGTTCACAGTGCATTAGTGAATTGATCCCACGTAGCTGCTACAGCTGCTACGTTCTCTCTCACTCTTGCGAGTGGGCGGGATAACACTACGATGATGATGATATACTTTATTAGTCCTCGAGGGGAAATTCAGTTTCAGTTACATCCCGGCCAAGAAAGATGAAGCACAATAACATATCACATGGGCGACAGGTACGGGAGTACTGGGGAGCAGCCAGCAAGAGCAGCGCTAAGTTTCTTAGGTGAGAAATATGACATAATGGGTAGGAAAAAGAGATAAAAAAGGCAAAAACCAAACTAGGCCCTTGTAGAGAGGGGCGGAGTTTTGGATCATGAAAAAACTCTTCAGCAAACATTGCAACAAAAACACAACAAACATACAATTCAATACAACAGCACGTTAGCACAGGGAATGTATCTTTAGGATTGTTAGTTTGCAGGTCAGCCACAGTGTGGCGCTGCCCTTATGGTGCGCCTCCTACTGCCAACCGCTGGGAAGGAGGAGGGGGTGGAGCCAGAGGAGACGGTGATAAAGACAGGATATGTAGTGATGTAGGAGGAGTGAAAGTGTTCGTTGAGATAAGCCTGTTTACTCAGACTCTCATGAAGAGATGACCTCGAGAGTGCGTTGGCAGAGCCGGGTCCAGGTGGACATGAAAAGTGAGGGTAAGGTCCAAGTGTCTTATCAACAGTCCGTCCTTGGAGAGATTGGAGAGAAGAAAACAGACCACAGGCTGTTCATTCCGGAGGGTGCCGAATAAGAATAGAGAAGGTGTTTTAAGATGGGCTAGCCATAACATGGCTGCCAGCCCGACTGTTCCTGGTCAGTTCGATAAGTAATCCAATAGTGTGGCCATTTCCTGTGAGACAAACTATCTTTTGATTAAAGTTCCCAGGTGGAATCCATCTGAGAGAGTTTGGAGAGTCTGGCTCCTTTTGTCGTTGACTGCGGCTTCCAAGAGTGCTGCCAACGTAATCCAATTTTGCGATCGATCAGGAAAATGCCAGATCCAATCAGCAGAAGACCCGATATCATAAATTCCAATCTGGTGGTGGACATCTTCCACGTCCTCAGGACTTGCAAACTCTCCCATTGCCCGTCCTTCTAGTAGAGAGATTTGACCAAAAGCAAAGAAAGACCAGATAATCAATTCCATGATTAGATTCAGGATGGGGATGTTGATAGAGGCTCGTGTTACATTTGAACAAGACAAAACAAGACAAAAAAGCAGCAAGCAGGGAGATGAGGGAGAGGGAAAAATAGCGTCGTCCTCCTCTGAGAGCAAGCAGGAAACACTGACAGGATGACAGCGCTAGAGATAAAGAAACTTTCTTTTTAGGAAAAACGACAGCTTTTAAAAGATGGGAGACCAACACCTGAGTTACCAGACCTTCAGCAAAGGAAAGGTCAGAAAATTGTTCGTATTTTTCACAGTGAATGGAAGATTTTGCTTTGTGGATGCGCTTCACTGAGGCTGTTCCAAGTTGTTGTTGTTGTTGTCATCTTCTCCATGTTTCTGTGTTTCCAACACAAACACGCTGCCATGTCACGAGACTTTGTTTTAATTGCTTAATACAAATAAAGTTGAATTGAATTGAATTAACGCTTGCCAGCAGAAACATATGAAATTGCCATTGGTGGTCTCGATTTGCAACGCCCTGCCTACCCAACCCTAGTGGTCACGGCACGCCACTGATATATATACAGTTGTGTGCGAAAGTCAGGGCACCCCTTTAAAAACAGCATATTTTATATATTTAAAAAGTTATATTCATATTTACTGTCTCTCTGGTATATGTGAAAAAAAAGACAATATTTTCAGGAAACATTAATGCATAGTTACATTTTATAAATTGAACAAAATTACAAAAATGAAAAACATAATTTTGGCATGTGCAAAAGTCGGGGCACCCTACAGCATCAGTACCTTCAGTACTTAGTAACACCCCCTCTGGCAGATATCACAGCTTGTAAACGCTTCTTATAGCCAACAACAAGTCTCTGGATTCTATTATTTGGGATTTTTCCCCATTCTTCCTTGCAAAAGGCTTCCAGTTCTGCAATATTCCTAGGACGTCTTGCATGCACAGCTCTTTTAAGATCTACCCACAGATTTTCGATAATGTTTAAGTCAGGAGACTGTGAAGGCCATTCCAAAACCTTCAGCTTGCGTTTCTTGAAGTAGTCCATGGTGGATTTGGAGGTATGTTTAGGATCATTATCCTGTTGTAGAAGCCATCCTCTTTTCAGCTTTAGCTTTTTTACAGATACTGTGATATTTGCCTCCAGAATTTGCTGGTATTTAATTGAATCCATTCTTCCCTCCACCCGAGCAATGTTTCCTGTCCCACTGGCTGCAACACAACCCCAAAGCATGATGGATCCACCCCCATATTTAACAGTTGGCAAGGTGTTCTTTTCATGAAATGCTGCTCCTTTTTTCTCTCCAAACATACCTTTGCTTATTGTGGCCAAAGAGTTCTATTTTAACTTCATCAGTCCACAGCACTTGTTTCCAAAAGTCATCAGGCTTCTGTAGATGTTCTGTTGCATATTTTTGACGTTGTATTTTATGATGAGGTCGTAGATAAGGTTTTTTTCTACAGACTCTTCCATGAAGGTCTTGTTTGTGCAAGTATCGGCGCACAGTGGAAGGGTGCACCACCACTCCTGAGTCTGCTAAATCTTCCTGGATGTCTTTTGAAGTCAAATGTGGGTTTTGGTTTACCTTTCTGACCAGACTACGAGCTGTTCTCTCCGAGAGTTTCCTTGGTCTTCCAGATCTCTTCTTGACCTCCACAGTTCCCCTCACCTGCCATCTCTTAATTATGCCTCGCACTGTGGAAACTGCAAGCTGAAAACGCTTTGCTATCTTCTTGTAGCCCTCCCCGGCATTGTGGGCATCAATTACTTTTATTTTTTCTGTCTTACACAGCTTCTTAGAGGAACCCATGGTTGCTGAGTGTTTGTACAAGGTTTGTGGAGTCGCCGTATTTAAGAAACCCTCAAATTGGCACCAGCTGGCACTCCCTAATGACAATTGTTGACACATGCTTCAGGACCAATGAGCTGGTAGAGGTCTGAGCTTGTAAAAAGAATCTGACACTTTGAAACTCTCAGGGTGCCCCGACTTTTGCACATGCCAAAATTATGTTTTTCATTTTTGTAATTTTGTTCAATTTATAAAATAAAATGTAACTATGCATTAATGTTTCCTGACAATATTGTCTTTTTTTCCCATATACCAGAGAGACAGTAAATATGAATATAACTTTTTAAATATATAAAATATGCTGTTTTTAAAGGGGTGCCCTGACTTTCGCACACAACTGTATATAAACACACACATACACACACGAACGGCATCACAGAGAACTCATGGAGGCAGAGGACAACGTGAATGTCAGAATTTCTCTTTGCTCAGCCGACAGCGGGACAGTAACTTAGTGTAGCAGCTCATCACCAGATCCGGGTATTTCCAAGGGTATAAATATACATATAAACACATATTACTGGTATATTAACCCATATAAACCAAAAAATATGGAAATGGGACATTTTACTGCTGCAAATGTATAACATTATTGGTATTTTGTGGACAGGACACATGTAGTTGGCTATTAGATAACCCAGAAAAATTTAGAAATTGGACATTGCACTGCTGCTAATGTATAAATAATGTGTGTATACATATATACAGTAGGTATATCTATATGGTGGTTCAGTGTTCTGGGACACATACTCAAACTGTAGAATCACAATATACAAAGTGTCTTGGGGATCAAAGTGTAGTGTATTAATTTATTTATCCAAATGTAACCAAAAACAGAACATCACAAATGCAAGCCCAAATAAATGTAATGTCTGAAAGAAAGGGTGATACTTTGCCAAACAAGAATCAATAAGCCAGAAATAAAACAAAAAAACAAAACAACATTTAAACATTGGAAGTGGAAAGAAGGTAATATTATGACAGCAGAACCTGGAACAAGAACGCAAAATGTTGCAACTATTTTTTTTATTTATTTTTTTAATCTAATTTTAGTTCTCTTCTTAGGCCGTGTCATGTTAGTGCACTAGTGCACCAATTTTGAGTATGTGGAGTTCCTGGGAGTCCTGCTACTATATATGAATTATAATGAATTGCTCGGAAATCTACATGTGTCCTGTTCTCAAAATACCAGTAATATGTTACACATTTGCAGTAGTAAAATGTCCCATTTCAATATTTTTTGGTTTATATGGGTTAATATGTGTTTATATGCATGTTTATACCCTCAAAAATACCTTGGAATTCTGGGTTTAATCGAACCCCTCATCATCATGTCTCTGCAGAAGGAGACCCTCCGCTGCACCTCAGCACTTTTCAACAACTCACTAATTACACAATTTAAATACACTATTTCTACCTTTGTTGTTCTGATTTTAATTATAAATACGATTCCTCAAAACAACAACCTTTGATATCTTTATTGTCACAATATCTAAGCTTCTAGTGAATAATTTACAAATAGTAATAAAAAAAACCTCCATTCATGGAGTCTTCATTTTCAATAAATCCACTACTATTTGGTCTATTTTAATCTCTCTCTTTCTTTCTCACTCACTTGGTTCTCTCTCTGTTCCTCGTGTCGATTTCGTTAAAACAAAGCGGGATTTTTAATGTTTCTGTTACGTGTGAGTAAAATTACCGTAATTTACCTATACTGGCTGTAAAGAGCAACTTATCTTTCATAAACTGGTGGAATTCCTCCGATAAAGCAAATATGAGCAGAGTTACGGTCATTTAATTTAACATGTTGCGTTCAGGGGCCCTGGGAAACCCAGTCCGTTTCTATAATCCAGCCGTGAAAAAAGAGCACGTGAAATTAACGTGATGATGAGTTTGTCTGTGGGAACAGAGTTGACCTGGTGATCGCGTCCGTTCCACCTTGCCAGAGGAGGGACGGGGAGGGGGGGATTCCTGCTGTGAGCTTGGAACGGCCCGAGCTGGCAGTATGTGGCTGAGCTCCAGAGATGCAGTCGGGAGATGGGGAAATTTCCACAAAGTCGACTTTCACTGCAGCCCTCTACCAGTCGGGGCTTTATGGCAGAGTGGCAGGACGGAAGCCTCTCCTCATATGAAAGCCTGCATAGGATTTGCCAACAAACACATGAAGAACTCCCAGACTATGAGAAATAAAATTTTCTGGTCTGATGAGACCAAGATTTAACTTTTTGGCATTAATTCTAAGCGGTATGTGTGGAGAAAACCAGGCACTGCTCATCACCTGCCCAATACAATCCCAACAATGAAACATGTTGGTGGCAGCATCATGCTATGGGGGTGTTTTTCAGCCGCAGGGACAGGACAACTGGTTGCAATTGAAGGAAAGATGACCAAGCCAAGTACAGAGATATCCTGGAAGAAAACTTCTTCCAGAGTGCTCAGGACCTCAGACTGGGCCGAAGGTTCACCTTCTAACAAGACAATGACCCAAAACACACAGCTAAAATAACAAAGGAGTGGCTTCGGAACAACTCTGTGACTATTCTTGACTGGCCCAGCCAGAGCCCTGACCTAAACCCAAATGAGCACCTCAGAAGAGACCTAAAAATGGCTGCCAAACAACATTCACTATCCAACCTGACAGAACTGGAGAGGATCTGCAAGGACAAATGGCAGAGGATCCGCAAATCCAGGTGTGAAAAACCAGTTGTATCATTCCCTCGACTCATGGTTGTACTAGCTCAAAAGGGTGCTTCTACTCAATACTGATCAAAGAGTCTGAATACTTATGACCATGTGATGTCAGTTTTTTCTTTTTTTTCATAAATTTGCCAAAATGTCTACATTTCTGGTATTTTCTGTCAAGATGGGGTGCTGAGTGTACATAAATGAGAAATAAAATGAACTTTTTTGATTTTAACAAATGGCTGCAATGAAACAAAGACTGAAAAATTTAAAGGGGTCTGGATACGTTCTGTATCCACTGTAAATGATGTGCATTTAAAAAGGCTGTGGCACTTTCATAACTTAAGACTAACATGCAGAGAGGGCTGGTGTTAGGTTTTGTGCAGGTTCTAGCAGGTATGGTAACATGCCTCCAAGGCAGTGACATTTTCCACACAATTACAGCATTTAACTATAACCTGCTTCTCACAATAGGGTTCTTGAAGACTGTTGGACTGTAAGACCAATATATGAAGCTGAGGGAAACGGGCTCTACTCAAAAAAGCCATGCAGCGGCCCTGCTTTTGGCTGCGAGCTATTCTCCCCCTGTACTTTAGTCAGTCGCAGCACGCCTTCATCCCAGTTATACACTCTGAGTGGAGCCGCCCTGAAATGTGGGCGTTCTCATTCAAGTCATGCCTTAAGCGCATTCTCCCGTCTGCTTAAGTTGTTTTCTTCCTAAGCGCTTCTAACTCTGGAATAAGTGCAGCACCCCAATAAGGTGAAACATTATATTGCACTAGAAGTATGGCCTTAGTTACATTTCAAGCCACACAGACTCATAATATTGCAGAAGAGGCTCCCGGATAGAATCGATCCAAAGCGACACTGACACGCTGTCCCAGAGATACACCCTGGAGGAGGTATCTCATCAATATCTAAGCTGTAGTGTGATGTAAGGACCACCTGGTGTCCTGGTGGCAGCAGTGCACCTTTAGATGTGAGATTAGCCACTGATGCTATCACAAACTGGAGAGGGAGAAGCAGGAACAAGGGAGATTATGGCGCTATGAAGTGATATTAAGTATCCAGCAGCTCACAGCACCACAAACTAACACAGAACATGTGTGGACCTGAGTGGATTATTGATAATGTCTCAATTGTGAGATAAAACCATTAACTAACCTGGCCAAATGGGTCATCTGTGCGTGTCGGGAGGAAGAGGAAGTTACGTTTCTGTGATAGACGGGGAGAAGCAAATACAAAATACAATAAGAAAAACATTCAACTGTGAGCCACATCGCAAAATAATAATAATTTTGCCATCAAAAGCCTTGTCTCAATGTTGTTTTTTTTAAGAAGGAAACCAATGTTCAGATGTTATAGTTTTCAATACAGCAAAAAAGAATTGCTTCAAAGTTACAGAGATTTCTTTTAGATTAAGCCTGTTTTCTTAGCTTTTTGCTCTGAAACTGGCAATTTATGAAAAATTTGCTATATTCTGATTACGGAAGAACTAAACGTGCTACAAACAATTTATTTTTTCTGATAAAAGTAGAAACTCTATTCTTTTAGAACCAGATTTCAGATTGTTATAGTACAAAACATTCCGTGGTAAATGGACTTGATTTTATATAGCGCTTTATCACCACACTGAAGCAGTCTCAAAGCGCTTTACATACTGTATCAGCTCATTCACCCATTCACTCTCACATTCACACACCAGTGGGACAGGACTGCCATGCAAGGCGCTAGTCGACCATTGGGAGCAACTTAGGGTTCAGTGTCTTGCCCAAGGACACTTCGACACAGTCAGGTACTGGGATCGAACCCCCAACCTCTCGATCAGAAGACGACCCACTACCACCTGAGCCACGGTCGTCTGTTAATGGGTCTTTAAAAATCAGTCAAAATCCTCTAAAACGGCTGGCACTGAGGGGGGTAGAAATTCTGAAAATGGCTGGCACTGAATGAGTTAATGACAGATGATGATGATGATGTGATGTAATGTGCATGGATGGATGATGAAGCGCTGATCAAGGAGAGATTTTAATGTGACTCGGACAGAATGCGGCCGATCCTCACAGAGCAATAATCTGATCAATGATCTGATCAAATCAACCTGTTACATTGTTTAACGAAGGCCTTTCAAATTAAAAGTAAACTTTATCAATTTCAATAACATTTACAAGTGTTTGGAAAACTCCATGTTCGGTGATTTCTAGACAGCCCAAAAAAATGACATCACCGCCTCTTTTCCTTCAGCCCGCCTTCATTCACAGACTACGTGTTCCTTACACACGGTGGGCATGTCAGGAACCTGGACCGAACAATACGTGTAGGTAACCTCAAATGTTGGAGGTTTTGGCCAATTAGAGATGGTTAGAGATGGTTAAGGGAAACACGTTTGAATGCGCTACAGCGAGTCTCTTTTTTTTGTGCTACAGCCACTCTCAGAGTGCGCTAACAACTACACTAGGGTGCCCTATAAAATCCACGTTAATGGAATCACAGAATTGAATAATGAAAACGGAATCTACTGTTGAACCCGGAAATGGACAGAATAGGGTTTAAACGCCGTCACCGTAAGGAAAAGGAAGTTTTTTTTAATGCGGAAATGTCCTTCCCACTCTCATCCTTGGCCGCTTCAAACACCACCTAAACACCGTCTAACCTGACAAAAAACTATGCAAATCATCCCTGACTCAAATCAGAGCCACCAGTGCCCACTTCACTATAACGTGTCTGTGAAACTCTGTTCTGCAGCAGCGCTACATGAGAACAGCAGCTGCTTTAATCAGCTTCACCTGCTCAAGAGGATTTAAACATCATCTAATCAGAGCTACAGAATATCAATGAATAAAGTTGTTCTGTGGTTGTGGACGAGACCACTGATACCAGGGATTGTAGAGTCTGAAACATTGTAGATTAATGATAACTACTATACTATGAAATATTCTAGCCCCCCTATTTTTGTTTAATCATTACGGTCTGGAACGATGTTGTCAGGATGATTTCAATTACGTTAATTTAAATTAAGTTGATCAAAACGTAATCAATAAATCTGCTCAGATTCAGTAAACCATTGATGCCTGAGGGGAGATTGGGTGACATTAATGCTGCTCTCTTACATCTTTATATGACATGAATAATTAAAAATGAGCAGTCGGAATAATCCATGTCAGTACTATATATATATATCTACTATTTAATTGTATTTTACTCATTATTTTAAATTACATTTTTATTTTTGACATACATTTTTGTTTAATTGTAGTTTTCGTTTTTATTGGTATTTATTTTGTTTCGTCACAGTACAGCTTATATCTTCCTTTTAATTGTATCTTACTTTATTTTTGACATACATTTGTTTAATTATGTTTTTTTTTTATTTATTAGTATTTTGTTTCCTCAAATTAGTTAAAAACTAATATTTTCTAAAAAAAAAATTAAAAAAATTAATATTTCTAAAAAAAACTGAAATTTAAAAAATTGATGTGGAAAACAGAATTTGGAAAAAATTAAATAAAACGCATATACATTTAAATGTATATGCCGATTTGTAACGATTTCTGGTAGATTGTGTGGCTTGCCTGTGATAATGGCCTGCGTTTATGCACCAACATGGAATGACGATAAATTAATTTCAACCTTTTTTTTCTTCTCTTCCTAAAGTTGACTATCACTATTTATTTTATTGGCGGCGATTTCAATTTAATTCAAGGTCTTCATCCAACCCTCAGGCACTATCCAAGTCAGCTAAAGCTCTTGATGCATATAAATTCAGTTTAGGTCTGTTTGATCCGTGGAGGGCTAAACCCCAACCGGACAAGCGTTTTTCTCATGTTCACCACTCGTGTTCCCGAATAGATTTTTTTCTTTTAGATAATTATTTTTTGTCAGATATGAATTCCTGTGAATGTCATAGTATTGTCATCTCAGACCACGCCCCCGTATCTGTCGACATTAACTTCCCTTGTCGCTCTCCTCCAGTCAGACAGTGGAGGCTCAACTCTTCCTTTTTAGTGAATGCCCCATTTACATTACAATTCCTTTCTGCCCAGATCAGTCTGTATTTTGATACCAATACAGTACAAGGAGGCTCTTAAACATCATTAACTCTAGTTTCTGTTTCCCGGAACTTATTATTTCACTTGACACAGAAGAGGTCTTCGACAGGGTGGAATGGAGGTATCGTTACTTTATCTTGCAGAAATTTGGTTTTAGTTTAGAGTTTATATCTTGGATTAAATTGCTTTATGCTAGCCCAATTGCTTCGGTACATACAAATGGACTCCACGGGCGACCGTGGCTCAGGTGGTAGTGGGTCGTCTTCTGATCGAGAGGTTGGGGGTTCGATCCCAGTACCTGACTATGTGTTGAAGTGTCCTTGGGCAAGACACTGAACCCTAAGTTGCTCCCAGTGGTTGACTAGCGCCTTGCATGGCAGTTCTGTCCCACTGGTGTGTGAATGTGAGAGTGATTGGGTGAATGAGCTGATATGTAAAGCGCTTTGAGACTGCTTCAGTGTGGTGATAAAGCGCTATATAAAATCAAGTCCATTTACCATTTACCATTTACTCCAGTCAACCCCATTTCCCCATTACAGAGAGGAACTAGACAAGGCTGCCCTCTTTCCCCCCTCTTGTTTGCCTTAGCCATTGAACCTTTAGCTATCTGGCTACATCAGGAGGATAGGTTTGAGGGCATCACTCGAGTGGGAAAAGTCCACAAACTGTCCTTATATACCGATGACTTCCTCCTATACTTATCCAATCCAGCTACTTCTCTCCCTGTGGTTCTTGATATCTTTGACAAATTTGGGTATTATTCTGGCTATAAGCTGTATCTTAACAAAAGTGAAGTGATCCCCATCAATACTGCAGCCAAAAATATACCCCAGACATTTTTTCCTTTCAAATATACACCAGCTGGATTTAGATATTTGGGGGTTTTCATTACTAATTCAATTGATCTACTTTTCTGAAAAAAATTCTCTCCCCTCCTTGAAAGATGCAAAATTGATTTTGATAGATGGGCCAACCTTCCATTATCCTTAGTAGATAGAGTTAATTTGGTTAAGACTGTCGTATTACACAAGTTTTTATATATTTTTTTGCATATCCCCATTTTTGTTAAAACATTTTTTTAGATCAATTAATAAGTTCTTTTCTATGGGGCAATAAAACTCGATAGTTTTAAAAGATCAGTATTACAGCTCCCAAAACGCTTGGCAGCCTGGCTCTGCCCAATTTCTTGCATTATTACTGGTCTTGCAGTATTCATAAACTGTTATACTGGATGAATGATATACCTGATGAGAGCTGCCCCATTTGGGTTAATATGGAACTAACTTCCTCCAAAATATCACTTCGCTCTTTGATTTGCTCTCAACTTCCTTTAACTGTGTCCAACTTTACCTCCAACCCAGTGATCACAAACTCCATTAGAATTTGGGTTCAAATGCGGAAAAGCCTAGGCCTCCATAGAGCCTTGGACCTCTCCCTCATTGTGAACAACCATCTTTTTCTACCCTCTTGTACCTATTTAACCTTTAAGTCTTGGTGTGACAAAGGGATTGCTAAACTTAAAGAACTATATGATCAAGGAATTTTTATGTATTTTATGGAGCTTCCAAAAAAAAAAAAAAATGATTTACCTAAATCCCACCCATTTCATTTTTTTCAGATAAGGCATTTTATTTGTAACCAGAACCCAAAATTCCCCACTTGCCCCCCTGAAACCATTGTAGATTCACTACTGGCTCTTGACCCTGAAAAGAAACATCTAATCTCCGACATTTGCAGTCTGATCAGCTCTATCGGTGACAGTCCAGTTTTGGGCCCCAGGGAGTCTTGGGAGAGGGAGCTAGGAACCCCATTATCTGAGGATTATAGGCAACAAGTCTTGAAGTTGGTGCGCTCCTCCTCAATCTGAGTCCATTACATAAACCTGAAACTGTCTCAGGTCTACCCCAATGTAACCGACTCTTGTAATAGGTACAAGCAATCTCCAGCTGACCACGCCCACATTTTTTTTTTCTGTCCCAGGCTTGCCACATTTTGGTCTGATATTTTTATGTCTCTTCCCCGGGGTTTCCACCGGATACGTCTCCGCTGCGCCACGGCACCGATCCGGTATTTCTCCGCTGTCCGCCGTCTGGTAATTCACACCGGTTGCGTTTGGAGTGCGCTGCGGTGCTCTCCGTTTGAACGACTGTGACGTCACGAGACAGATCAGTTCTCACGCTATTTATATAATTGCGCGAGAACGCAGTTAAATGTATGTGTTCTAAACGTAACAATAAACAGTTAAACAGGTCAGTATTCCTAACGAAGGAGAACTAGAAGGTTGGACTCTCTGGATTTGTCAGACACATTTTTCAGCAACAGCCAACAGAGACGAGATAAAACTGCACCATTCAAACATGAACTAAATCAAAGCTGCTGCAGTTTACAGTGTAGTTACAGTATGAGAGGAATCAATATAGTGGATGTGAATTTGTTTTTACACATTATGACGTTTTGGTGATGTATTTACTTGAAATATAATCTGAAGTGTTTTATTTTGAAAAGTAACCCGATATTTTATTGCGGAATACGTGCTTAATTTCCTGTTTAGCTTCATTTACTCTGTGCTAATTGATGCGTCGTGCTCCGGTGTCCGCCAGAAATAGAAGCCCTGCGTATATCTGCCGGAGGGCACCGGACTGCTTCTGGGAAGGAGCAGACACGCACCGCAGCGGACCCGGTGGAAATTAACACAGACTCAAAGTGGAAACCTATCAGCTCCGGTCATGTTTGTTTATTTCCGTGTATTGTTTAAATGTACTTTGTATAATTGATATGTCCTTGACTGTCATACACTGATAACTGCTCTCCTTGGGGTGTTAAGGGAGGGTGGGAGGGAGGAATGGAGGGAAGAAGAGATTTGGGGGTGGGAAAAAACAAAAGGAAGTTCTCTTTTTTTTCTCTTTTTTTCTGCATTGCACAGTGTTGTATTGTTACCTGTGAAACTGCTTCCAATAAAAATAATTATTAAAAAACAACAAACTCCAAAAGTCCCATTTAGAACTATTTTGGATTTAAACAAGGCAGAGACGGTAAAGCAATAGGAGATACACTGTGCAGGCATTGCCACCAAGCTATATGAACCAAAGGAGGGAACATTTTTTCAGTTTTTTTTTTTTGCACGGACTCAGAGCGAGTTTTTTTTTTTTTTTTAAATTAAACAGAGATATTTACAATGTACAAACAATATACATACAAAGGAGGGATCACATTTAATCTCAATAAACACCAGTAACGTCACCCAGAAGATGCATACAAATATAGCTTACTCAGGGAATCAGTCCCTGTTTATTGTATTTTATCCTCTATGGTTTATTATGTTGAAGAAGAACCATTATTGTCAAATAGTTTTTTATTTTTTATTTATTTTTATTTTTTTCTTAAAAAGACAGTGGATTTGTTACCCTAAGTTGATTATTTATATTAGTTAGACATAAATTGATGTGCAAAGGAAACTGAATGATTATTTTTTTAATTTCAACCATATAAATTCTAACTTCATTTTATTAGTTTTTTATTGCTTATATGCTTTTGTTCATGTACTCTTATCATGCACCAAACAACACCACTGGGCGACGGTGGCTCAGGTGGTAGAGGGTCGTCTTCTGATCGAGAGGTTGGGGGTTCGATCCCAGTATGTGTCGAAGTGTCCTTGGGCAAGACACTGAACCCTAAGTTGCTCCCAGTGGTTGACTAGCACCTTGCATGGCAGTCCTGTCCCACTGGTGTGTGAATGTGAGAGTGATTGGGTGAATGAGCTGATATGTAAAGTGCTTTGGGACTGCTTCAGTGTGGTTATAAAGCGCTATATAAATCAAGTCCATTTACCATTTTTAAGTAATAATAAGTATTTATAACTTGTACAAATACATTGCAGTTCAGAACCGTGATACTTTGTCTGGTATAGTATTGTAGTTACTCATTTTGGAATCGTGACAACTCTCGGTCAGGCATTAGCCTTCCCGTCGCCAGAAAGAGTATACAGTTAATCCTACTCAAGTACAAGTACTTGATATCAATCATACTCAAGTACATTTACAAGTAGGTCTTACATAAAATACTCAAGAACAAGTAAAAAGCAGCTCAATTAAATAGTACTTAAAGTAAAATTTACTAGTTACTTTCATAAGCAGCAGTAGGCTAGTTCTTCTATTGGCGATGCTCTGAGAAAATAACCAGTATTCAATGCTGTTTTGGCATGGTGCATTACGTTTAATCTGGTTGGTCGTCTGTGATGTGATGCATTTTATTGTTGTTTGATCATTTCATTTTTTGTAGTAAAGGTGGGGTGTAGAACTGTAACAAATGACTTGCATAAAAGCAACTCAATTACAGTAAGGTGAGTACTTGTAATCCGTTATTTTCGCCTCTGCCTGCTGCCTTTGTTTGTGTACGATAACAGTGTGCAATGTTTTCTTTGTACACATAGGGCCCCTTAGTATCGACTAAACATGGTTTGGATACCACAGACAAGGCGTTAAGGTATTAAAGGAGCTCTGAGGTTAAAGGGACTATTAAGCCCTTTCAGTCTCAAAGTATAAGCTGCAATCACTATTTGGTAAGTGGAAAACAGCCTTTTTATTGATAGTATTGGCCCATTAAATATATTTTTATATATACATATTTATTTAGCAGGTTTGTTTGTTTATTTATTTATTTGTGCAACAAAAAAACAAATGTTATGTACAATACATAACACGTATTCCAAGGAGAAAGTGCTCAAAAGGAGTAGGCAGAAGTTCAAGGAACTTGTGGGCAGGGCTCGAGACTGCAACCAAAATGGTCGCATATGCGAGTATATTTTCGGTGTGTGCGAGTGAAAATATTATCTGGTCGTATCCGTGCGAGCGCGTATGGATGATCTTATTTTGGACGGAGAGGTAGCAATGCGTATGCTAAGTTGGTTATGCTGTCATTTAAAAAAATCATTGTTACATCTTTTAAAATTATATAAAATAAAAAAAAATTACGTTATTTCAGCCAGTATTTGTTGCAGAAAAACTTAATATTGTCACTAAAACCTGAACCCACCCCCCGTTCAAAAAAAGGGTGCGACCAAATTCTGTGCTTTTTCAGTTGGTCGAACCAGTGCCACCACTGGAAAAGTTAGTGTAGAGCCCTGCTTATAGGTGCCTTCCCCACCTTCACAAAATAACATTTTAAACCAGTCCCTCCAGGATTTCGCGATGTTGCGATCGAAACTATTAACTCAAGATCAAGCAAAAACTCTGCGAAATCAGTATGGCAATGCAATTTTTCCAAAAGCCTGCAACTTCGCTGAAAAAAAAAAAACCAAATATGCAGCCGCTTATCATTATTTTTGGCATTTTAGCGCTTGTAGTTGCTACGGAAGTAGCGGACATGTATACGTAGACGCCGCATCGACTGCTGCCGCCCACTAGAGCAGTGCGTCTATGTATATTATGTTTATGCTTTGTGCTGCTTACAAGGATCCTACGAAGAAGAAAATGTCGACGTCACATCCTGTTTTCAACCAGCCGGGAGAAATCATTCAATGGAGTCATGTGTAGAGTTGGGCATCTTTTGGATTCTGATTCCGATTCTCAAGTCAACAGGTCAGATTTCACAAGATAATTTTTTAATTTGAAAAAGCCTTTACACAGGCCATTTTTATTAATTCACTTAGTTGATACAGTTTAATTTGGTTGGTGTACTGTAACTAAGGTATTCAATTACAAAGGTCCCCAACTGTAACTGTAAAAGTGAAACTTGCTGAAATAAAACTACAAACAAGTTGTCAGCAGTCTATAAAACAAAGAGCTACAGCCCAGGTAGATGTGAAACAAAATAAAACAAACTCAAACAAACCCTGGAACAGCCATGTGACAAATCAATCAACAGTTCTTATTGAGAAAGATTATTATTATTCTGGATACAGTGGAAACAGAAACTATAAAAATAGTTATATTGTGAACCTGTTTATATTGTAGGGAATATATTATACACATAAATGTAACTGGAGTCTAAAGCCACAAAAAAACACCACTTTAAAAAGAAAATAGACTAATATAAGACCTCTTTACGGGCCCAAGGGACGCGCTGAGCAGCATAACCGCAGACCCGCCCCACAGCGGGACTCCCCACCCCACAGGCGAAGCCGGGCACCTGCCACATCCATTATCTCTCTTCTGCTCCGCGGTCCAAACTGAAACCGTGTGTTATTGTCGAGCTGCTGATTCAAAACTACAATCAAAATATAGGTGAAAACAGTTCTCATGTGTGGTGTTCTGTGTTATAGGCATAAACATGCGGACTTTCACACGGACACACATGGACTTAAACACACACGGACCTCGGTTAACGGAACAGGCTTCATCGACTGACAGGCACATTACAGGCGGTAATATCACCAGTTCATCATTTTACCTGTTGTTAGAGCTACTATCTTTATCGGGGAGCTAATATTTATTCCTGGTGATTGTTTTCCAGAGTTTTACTGGGATTTTTACTGGTGATTAGTTCATATCTCCATTCTGCTCCGCGGAGCAAACTGAAACCGTCGCCAGACACACACAAGCGCACACACACAGAGCAGTCGCGTTCTGAACGCATCTTATACAAACCCTGCATAAACAAACAGAGCAAGCTGCGGAAACAAACTAGTGCGGGCATTCAGGAATCGAAAAAAAGAATCAAAATGCAAACATCTTTGTAACGGTTCTGGAACCGGACGTTAACAACCGGTTCCTATTTGTAACCGGTTCTCGGTGCCCAACCCTAGTAATGTGCGATAGAAATACCTTGCATTTACTTACAAAAATATTGGCTAAGGACCGTGCAAAACAGCTTCATAAGAGTGGAGGTAAACTTTTTTTTGTTTAAAATGCAATGTTATCATCGAGCAAAAGCGGAAGTCGTCTACGGACAAGCATTTTGCTTCTGCAAAGCACGTCAAGAGAATGATAGCCAGTGCACAACTCCACGTAGGAGAACAAACAGGAAGCACACAATATCATTACATACAGTATGTTCGTCAATGCTTTGTATTTTTTGTGATGCCTAAAGAAATATGTCTTCATAACAGGTTTATGTTATACACTTTAAGATTCCTTAGGTTCAATATTGTAGTGTGGATGAGCCGTGAAATAAGGGTTACCTAAGCCTTGTCAGAAGTCGCTTTTAATTGCTGAACAAAGGAGCAGGACAATCGCACACAGTGCTCTTACACACCATCCACACTGTCAGAACATGAACTAACACTCCTCCTCCCGCCAACACTTATTAATCCTCATTCTACTCCCGTCAACCACGAACTAAAGCGAGAGTGAGAACACAAACAAAAGGAAACGTCACAATCACATATATTAATTCAGGCCGGCAAACACACACGGAAACACCCAACATGGCAACCCAGACATGGCAACACAGAACAACATTAAGGCTGGACTCACCGGCATCACAATATTGTTTACTGACTTGCACTTCTGATGATCATTTTGATTAAAAACTCTTGCACCTTTTGCATTCAGGGTATGCTCAGTGTATAAACTATATAAACAACACAAAATTGTGTTGGTGTTTGCTGTCAAACAATAAAACATTTTTTCTAGAACATGTCTGGTCGATATGTATTTATAACTGATAGAAACAATTAACTTAATTGTGAGTAAAGTACGTTTTAGGGCTGAAAAAAAAATCGCAACTTTTTATCGCAAATTTTGGAAAAATGGCCCGCGTAATCAGGCATTTCAGCCTGCAACAATCACAAAAAATGCCCGCAAAATCCTGGAGGGACTGTTAATCTTCACATTTGGTGTTTCAATATAAGGATACTATACAAACATATACAGTGCATGTACATACACATTTTTTATTGTTTATGTTTGTTTGTAACAAACAATAACAGAAAATTAACCCAGAATGTTTTCTCGTTATCGTTTGTCACAAAAAGAAATGGAAAAATAAACCAAAACATTTTCTTTCTGTGTGGTCTGTAATCTGTCGATAAAAACTCTCGTGATTAAACTCAAGACTTTCAGATAGATATTTAAACAGGTTGGGATAGAATTGGTTTATCTAGGGCACAGAGCAAGTAAAACAATAAAAACTGATAAGATAATATAGAAAGTAATTGCCATCATTTTTCCATTACACAAGACATAATTTTACGAGTATAAAGTGGGCGATACATCCTCATAACTGGCTATGCGCGCTCCCGCGGACCACATTAACTTTCTGGCAGCCGATCACTTTTTGCTCTCCACATAACTAGTGAAGCAGTGTAGAAAGGCCGAGGACGTGAGCTAGGTCACACATTACCGCAGTGTCCGCATTACTTGATCACAAGTATAACGAGATCACAAAATCACTCGTGAGTGGAAATAAAACAGATTATGAAAAATTTATACATACCATAAATTCGACGGTTTTAATCTGCCAACGATCA